>NW_027506876.1:1195000-1447500 GCF_052324685.1 Brachyhypopomus gauderio | reverse complement strand
ACAATTTTTCAGTACTCTTTCCACCTCTGCTCCCAACCTACTTTATCACACAGTGCGTCAACCTGCTGGTCTTCACCTGAAGCACATTGCTGACTATGTCACGAATGCCAGGGAACTCATTTACTAAATCTTTAACATAAGGATATCTGTCTTAACTTTCATGCATAATTATCACATATGAAAGACAAACATCATGCAACATGAAAAAAAAATGCGTACAATTTTTTTTACAGTTGCCGAATAGTGTTGCGTCACACCAGATAACAAACAAACCGCAACTGGAGGATCAACAGTCAGCATTTATGTCACCAGTGACTCCTCAGCTTGCCCTGAACATCGTCATAAGACTTTCCAGACAGCTCATCCAACAGGCAGTAGTGTTGTCCTAATGAATTAGAATATTTCTTAAATTCTGACCTATTAGTCATGTAAATTAAATTTTGTTGAATTTACCCAAAACCTGAGGGTGGTTTATCTGTCTAAATATATCTTGTCTTTGTACCAGTTGACTACTGGTTATGGTATCCTGAATGTGGATTTTGTCACAGATTTTGTGTTTGTGCACTTTGTGTGTTTGTGTGATCGCTTCCTTTTTATTTTTGCACTTATCACCTGTCACAAAGCCGTTCTGGGCACAGTGTAAAAATATGCTGAATAAAATGAAACATTTATAAAATCTCTTTTTATAAATAAATCAATGTTAAATAAATAAATAAATGCATTCCTATTACTTTCCCTTTGCCAAAAGTGACAGCACTGAACAATCTTTTATGTCCATCTGTTTTATACACACTTGTACCTACTACAGCGTGATATGTGATGGCTGGTATTATTTCACACTCTGGCAGCTCAGGCCTGGTCATTTGGGGGATCAGATTTCAGAAGAACTCCCTGTGGTCACACTGCTCACCTTCCTATGAGGACCGATCTAAACAATAACTGAACCAAGAGTCTCTTCCCCTACACCACACTGTCATAACTGGTAGTTTAGCCAGACACTATATCCACAAAATTCATGTCGGACACGAATCACGATCTCCTGAACATCTAGATCTGTACCCTTAGAATCCAGTGGGAACAAAAAGTCTCTCAGTCTTCACAACACATGAAGTTAATGTGTGTTTGCCTTGATCTGTTCTTCTCCTCTCTCAGGCGTCTGCGAGTGGAACACGGTCCTGTTTTGCAAAGCAGGTTAAAAGACTTTTGATGGAAAAGCCTGTTTAATGTGCAGAAATTCCACAGCAGTTGTCAACTCTCTAGAAATGTGTTTGCTCCTCCCATAGAAGAACACGATATCTCTAAAGCAGAGGAAGATGGACAGTAAAGGAGATGGCTGTGAAACTGCAAAATGGAGGGTCTTCATGCTTGAATGTGTCTAATACTTGCATAAGCAATTAATGGGAATTACAAATACTTATGTGCTTATGTTTGAGCACACGATTCCCTACTTCCGTAGCTAGTTTATCTCATTAAGTATAATGCAGAGCAACTGAACACTGAACCATTTGACCATTGCAATTAACGCATAAGGAGTTATCTATTTTGC
The DNA here is from genome assembly GCF_052324685.1 of Brachyhypopomus gauderio. Taxonomy (NCBI): domain Eukaryota; kingdom Metazoa; phylum Chordata; class Actinopteri; order Gymnotiformes; family Hypopomidae; genus Brachyhypopomus; species Brachyhypopomus gauderio. The sequence goes on along the minus strand of NW_027506876.1, from coordinate 1,445,954 downwards.
TTAATTTAATTCAATGGTTTACATTTACATTTTACGGCATTTAGCAGACGCTCTTATCAAGAGCGAGTTACAAAGTGCTTTACATCCGACCACAGTATTCCTAGGAAATAGTACGGATAGGCCAGAATTCAAGATACCATTGAGTCAGACTACTACTAAACTACAGGAGTCAATGTCATTACCTAGTGTTTTGCAAGTTAGACGTTTGCCAAGAAGCACAAATAACCATAGACAGACATACAATTTAAAGAACAGTTAGTGCTCTGGTAAGAACTCAACAAACAGGTGAGTCTTCAGTCTACGCTTGAAGATACCAATAGACTCTGCAGTCCTAGCAGCTACTGGAAAATTGTTCCACCATCTTGGAGCCAGGACGGAGAATAGTCTGGAGCTTTGTCTTCCATGAGACTTTAAGCATGGAGTTTCGAGTTGAGCCAAGTTTGAGGTTTTGAGTGTTCGCTGTACGGATCGGCTTTTGACCATGGACATCATGTAGGGAAGGGCCAGTCCATTTTTGGCTTTGTAAGCAAACATCAAGGTTTTATATCTGATGCGTGCCGCTACTGGAAGCCAGTGAAGAGAGCGTAGCAGAGGAGTCACATGTGAGAACTTGGGGGAGATTGAAGACCAGTCATGCTGCAGCATTCTGAATTAGTTGTAGAGGTCTGATGACCCATAGAGGAAGACCTGCAAGTAGGGAATTGCAGTAGTCCAGCTTAGAGATTACTAGAGACTGCACAAGCCCCTGGGTAGCTTCCTGTGAAAGGAAGGGTCGTATTCTCCGTATGTTGCAGAGGAGAAATCTGCAGGATCTGGTCAGTTTTGAAACATGTGTTGAGAAGGACAACGTCGTTGTCCAACGTTACACCCAGACTGCGAGCTGTTCAAGTGGGATGTGGCTGTACTCTCAGTGTTGTGCTGACACAGCATTTTAGTCAAATAAATACGGAAGAATTTTTCATGACTACAAGATTTTTTTAACGTAACCATTCATCACTGAAGAGTATTTTGATAATAGCTCTCTCTTCATATTCTCACTTTGCTTTTCACAGAAACCAGAAGCAATGGTAAGTTTCTGAAATACACAGAGAATGCATATATATATATACTGTCATACTGTCATAACTGGTAGTTTAGCCAGACACTATATCCACAAAATTCATGTCGGACACGAATCACGATCTCCTGAACATCTAGATCTGTTATCTGATAGATCTGATATATATATATATATATATATATATATATATATATATATATATATATATATATATATATATATATATATACATATATATATATATTTATATATATGTGTGTGTGTGTGTGTGTGTGTGTGTGTGTGTGTGCAGCACTGATATCCCTTCTTTATTTATTTAAATTATTTATTAACTTGCATTTGACTTTGTTTAATCAAGCGGGTGATGTAAGAGGGGTGGGGTGGTGTGGTGTGGTGGTTAGTGCTGTTGCCTCAAAGCAAGGTGGTCTGGGTTTGATTCTTGGTTCAGGCTGTTCTGTGTGGAGTTTGCGTGTTCTCCCTGTGTGGGTTTCCTCCCCCAGTCCAAAGATATGTGTGTTAGGCTGATTGATCACTCTAAATTGCCCATAGGTGTGTGTGTGTTGGCCATGTGGTGGACTGGCGACCTGCTCGTGGTGTACCCAGCCGAATGATGCTGGCATTGGCTCCAGCCACCCCCCACCCCCCTGTGACCCCGACTAATGGAATTAAGCAGTACAGATAATGGATGGTGATGAAAGAGGTGTTTTAATATTTTTGATCATCATCAGTTATCAGGTTGATTGTATCAGTATTAAAGAAACAAATAAAAAGCAAATGAATTATAAATATTACCGTATAACATGAAATAAATATAAAGGTTTTTTACAAAAATATTAAAAAACGATTTTATATAAAGTAAATAAATGATTAATAATAATAATAATAATAATGTAATAATAAATAAAATAAAATAAAACAACAACCACCAGCGCAAATCAGTGCAATTTTTTTCAAAAGTGCATCTGAAATGAAGAGAGGAGCATATGTGTGTTTTAATATATATTTATTTTAAAAACTTGCTGAGCTAAGCTAATAATAGCACCTACTAGGATTGGGCAGTATGATGACAGTATTGTAAAATTGTGGGAGTATATTAACCACATGACGTGACGCAATGGTGCCAAATCTGTTCTTTGAAAAATGGGACATTTAAGACATTTTGCGCATCCATTAAAAAGATCTGTGGGCGTCAGACTGGCAGCATTTTGGATTTGTTTCAAATAAAAAGGGAGAGTCAGCAAACCTATATGAGTCAGTGTGTAAGATCTGCTTACAAAAATTCTCCAAAGATGGAAACACATCAAACATGCATTCTCATATTAAAACGAAGCACCCTTCAATTACAATTCAGCAGGTGCTAGAAAAGTCCAGACTCAGTCACCACTTTAATTGGAGCTTTTGCCAAATACAAAAAAATACAAAAGAGACGATAGAAGGCGATTACATTAGTGACATGTGAAGTTTCTGCTTATTGTAGAGAGTCTCTAATCAACGAGGAATAAGACCTGCTTATTTAGTGAAAATGGGGGTGTTATGAGGTCTTTTCAAATTTCTTTAATGAGTTTAAGGAAGGGGGTAACTGACGCTATCACTTGATAGCTAGTAACTACCTTTCTGAAGAGAACTTTTACTGTACAACATACAGTATAGTGTTAATTCACCATATACTACCATTATATTACCTCTGTTTTTTTTCCTCCTTTCTTCCTCATCTTTTCTCCTTTTTCTGAGCACTTTTACCTTTTTAACATCCTTACGGGGAGATGTCACTCACTCTGTGATGTTGCCTTTTTCCCCACAGAGAAACAGTAACAACGAAGAGCATGCGGGGGGGGGGCGGGGGCGTGGTTGGGGGTGGGGGGGTGCGAGTAAGATATCCAAATCTTTCTCTGTAATGAGCAAGCAAGTGTCAGGAAGTAGCCAGTGATCCCTCCTGTAAATGTGAAATGTGCCATATTTTGTCAATTGTGATTTTTTTCACAATTTTTCTCCGCTTTTTACACATCTGTGCAGTTAGAATACACACACACACACACTAGTGATTACTAGGGGGCTGTGGATCACACATGCCCAGAGAGGTGGGCAGTCCTAGCCCGGCGCCCGGGGAGCAGTTGGGGTTAGGTGCCTTGCTCAAGGACACCTCAGTCATGGCCTCAGATCTGTACAATTTACAGACAAATTATACTTTGTAGTAATGTACAAAATTACTTGAAAATAGTAACATTACACTGCAGATTAAAATTACAATGGCTTCTCATGTCTCGTGTGTGATGCTCTGTACATGTTGGACACAGATGTTTGCAGATTCAATGAATGAGTTTTATTAACACAGTTCAACAGCGATATGCAGAGAGAGACAGCAGCCAAACACGATCCAAACGGGCAATCGAGTCAGTAAATCCATCAAACCAATCAAACCTAGCAAAAGAATAAGAGGGCAAATCCAAAATAAAAGTATTAAATGAAACAGATCAAACCAGAAATCAACCAGAACAATGAACCCTCGGTATGCTTCCAACGTAAAGTGTAGGCAATACTTCGCAACACGGTCTGTGGTTGCAGGTCTTAAATTGTTCTGTATAATGAGCAACAGGTATATTCAGTAATCATGCTATCATGTCAATATGGACCAGACTCTCTGAGGAATGTTTCCAATACCTTGTTGAATCTATGCCACAAAGGATTAAGGCAGTTGTGAAGTGTGTGTGTGTGTGTGTGTGTGTGTGAGATACAAACAGAAAATACCAAAAATATGTACTCGAACATTTATGTTCAGAACATTTGGTGACGTAACTTAGTAATTTTTTCAGCAGGAGAGCCAGAGATAAGCTCAAGTGTATGGGGAGGTCACACTAAATACTTGCCACCATAACCTACAAAAGCTTGTTCTGGTTTTTAAATATTGCATATGAATCCTATTTATTTTCTGGTTGTACTCTAATAAAGAGACAGAGTATTTATAATTATATTATAAGTAATTATATGTGGTCATTATAGCATATATAATTATGGCCAATGATTATTGCACAGTACTGTACATATAAAAACTCAGGAGAAGATTCCAGGTGAGTAACAGCAGTTAACTGTAGTAAATGATGTCACCATAATGATGGACAGAAAAAAATAAGAACAATATAAAAAAATACAAAAAATCAGTAAAGGCTTTAAAACATTTTAGACCTTGTTTACAAAATGTCGTACTGTGTGTTATTAAAGTTGTTAATTAGTTAAGTGCTTAAAAACTATTTCCGAGAAGACTCCCTTGGGCCACCAGTAATGAGAGTTGAGAACTGGAGTTCCCCGAGTCGGGGGGCGTGATACCGTGTTTGGTACAATGCGTTCAGTAACAGTCTCTGAGCATCATGCTGCTTTATACTATAGTCCAGGGGTACTCAAAGAGAAATGATGAGGGGCCACAATTTTTTTTTCAATGACTCAAGGGGCCATTGTTTGGGACCGTGTATGATAATGTATCATAACAATATAATGTATAGCCTAACATTTTTAACATTTCCTTTTTATTCAAAACAAAATATTACCTAAAATAAAAATATAATTTGCATTTAGGCATGAATTAAAATGAATAACTATTCATTATCTCTGAATCCGTGAATGGCTTCATATGCTTCGTCTAAACCCACGCTGCTCTAAGGGAGCATTGTGTTGCCTATTGCTGTTTTGTCAAAGAAGTGTGGAGGATTCGGTTGGATGTTTCATGTGATGCTTTAAGAGCATTTAATTTTGTTGTTCTGATCTCTGAGTTTTGCGGAAATGTCTCTTCAAAATGCTTGAGTTTTGATTCATAGTGTCGTTTCACATTGCATTTTTATTGCCACGACAGTTTCTTGACATATTAATCACATAGGGCGAGTACTGAACGGTGGTAGAAAGAACGCAAACCTTTCTGTCCATTCTGGCTGAACTGGCGGTTTTCACTGTCCAGTTTTATTGGGGGGCCAATTTCGGGCATGTCATTATTACTCCGGTCAGTAAACGTGTCGCTGCTGCTATCTGTTTATTGTTGCCATGGAGGCAATCCCCAGCCTCGTCTTGAGATCGCGGTGCGCGATTTCAAAATAAGAGCGGATAGCGCGATTGAAAAAAACTTTTAAATACAGCTCGCAGGCTGCTATTTGAGTATGGGGGTTATAGTCTAGCCATTACCACACTAACACTGATAAAGGATGAAGACAGTGTATTTTGTTACTGTAATCCTACTAATATTGATAAAGGATGAAGACAGTGTCTATCACTTGCTATCACTTTTTTGTTTATTAGCTAAGGAAAGTTCACTTCTGCCTCATTCAACCATGCTAATGCTGACTCAGGTAGTGTTAAGAAAGGCACTCTAAACTTACGGTATCTGAATGTTTAGATGCAATAGATGCTATGAATCACAAATAGGGGAAAAACCATATCAAGGGAAAATTATGATTAGTAGTATTAGTCAGAATGCAATGTAGCATTCTAATAGTGAAACTTTTAAATATTTCATATATATATATATATATATTTCATATATATATATATATATATATATACACACTACCGTTCAAAAGTTTGGGGTCACTTAGAAATTTTCTTATTTTTGAAAGAAAAGCAGTTTTTTTTTTCAATTTAGCTAACATTAAATGCATTATTATTATACATTATTAATATGGTAAATAACTATTCTAGCTGTAAACATCTGGTTTTTAATGCAATATCTACATAGATGTATGGAGACCCATTTCCAACAACCATCACTCCAGTGTTCTAATGGTACATTGTGTTTGCTAACTGTGAAAGGAGGCTATTGGATATTTAGAAAACCCTTGAAAACCCTTGTGCAAGTAGGTTAGCACAGCTGAAAACAGTTTTGCTGATTAGAGACGCTATAAAACTGACCTTCCTTTAATCTAGTTGAGAATCTGGAGCATTACAATTGTTGGTTCGATTAAACTCACAAAATGGCCAGAAAAAGACAACTTTCAATTGAAACTCGACAGTCTATTCTTGTTCTGAGAAATGAAGGCTATTCCATGCGAGACATTGCCAAGAAACTGAAGATTTCCTACAATGGTGTGTACTACTCCCTTCAGAGGAGAGCACAGACTCTAACCAGAGTAGAAGGAGAAGTGGAAGGCCCCGCTGCACAACTGAGCAACAAGACAAGTACATTATAGTCTCAAGTTTGAGAAATCCATGCCTCACAGGTCCTCAACTGGCAGCTTCATTAAATAGTACCCGCAAAACGCCAGTGTCAACGTCTACAGTGAAGAGGCGACTCCGGGATGCTGGCCTTCAGGGCAGAGTGGCAAAGAAAAAGCCATATCTGGCTAATAAAAGAAAAAGATTAATATGGGCAAAAGAACACAGACATTGGACAGAGGAAGATTGGTAAAAAGTGTTATGGACAGATGAATCAAAGTTTGAAGTGTTTAGATCATACAGACGAACATTTGTGAGACGCAGAACAACTTAAAAGATGCTGGATGAGTGCCTGACACCATCTGTCAAACATGGTGGAGGTAATGTGATGGTCTGGGGTTGCTTTGGTGCTGGTAAAGTGGGAGATTTGTACAAGGTAAAAGGGATTTTGAATAAGGAAGGCTATCACTCCATTTTGCAACACCATGCCATACCCTGTGGACTGCGCTTGATTGGAGTCAATTTCATCCTGCAACAGGACAATGACCCAAAGCACACCTCCAAATTATGCACAAACTATTTAGAGAAGAAGCAGGCAGTTGGTGTTTTATCGGTAATGGAGTGGCCAGCGCAGTCACCAGATCTCAACCCCATTGAGCTGTTGTGGGAGCAGCTTGACCGTATGGTACAAAAAAAGTGCCCATTAACCCAATCAAACTTGTGGGAGCGACTTCTGGAAGCATAGGGTGAAATTTCTCCAGATTACCTCAGCAAATTAACAGCTAGAATGCCAAAGGTCTGCAATGCTGTAATTGCTGCTAAGGGAGCATTCTTTGACGAAAGCAAAGTTTAAAGAAGAAAATTATTAAAAAAAAAAAAAAACATTATTTCTAACTTGTCAATGTCTGGACTATATTTCTATTCATTTTGCAACTCATTTGATAAATAAAAGTATGAGATTTCAGGGAAAACACAAAATTGTCTAGGTGACCCCAAACCTTTGAACGGTAGTGTATATATATATATATATATATATATATATATATATATATATATATATATATATATATATATATACATACCTCAGCCACTTTATTAGGTACACCTGTCCAACTGCTCATTAACCCAAATGTGGAATCAGCCAATCACATGGCAGAAGCGCAGTGCATTTAGACATATATGTTATGTTATCCTATGTTAGTGCATTTAGACATATGTTATGTTATCCTATGTTAGTGCATTTAGACATATATGTTATGTTATCCTATGTTAGTGCATTTAGACATATATGTTATGTTATCCTATGTTAGTGCATTTAGACATATATGTTATGTTATCCTATGTTAGTGCATTTAGACATGTAGACATGACCAAGACGATCTGCTGCAGTTCAGACCGAGCATCAGAATGGGGAAGAAAGGAGATTTAAGTGACTTTGAACGTGGCATAGAGGTTGGTGCAAGATAGGCTGTTCTGAATAGAAAATGCTGATCTACTGGGATTTTCACGCACAACCATCTCTAGGGTTTACAGAGAATGATTCGAAAAAGAGAAAATATCGACTGAACGGCAGTTCTGTGGGTGCAAATGCCTTGTTGATGTCAGAGGTCAGAGGAGAATGACCAAAATGGTTCGAGCTGATAGAACGGCAACAGTAACTAGTAAGCTAAGAACAGGAAACTGAGGCTACAATTTGCACAGGCTCAGCAATATTGGGCAATAGAAGATTGGAAAAATTGGATGAATTTCTGCTGCAACATTTGGATGGTAGGGCCAGAATTTGGTGTTACTAACATGAAAGCATGGATCCATCCTGCCTTGTATCAACGGTTCGGGCTGGTGGTGGTGGTGCAATGGTGTGAGAGATATTTTCTCTCAGATATTTTCTCTGGCACAATTTGGGCCCATTAATACCAATTGAGCATTCTGTCAATGCATTGTGTCCTACCTGAGTCTTGTTGCTGACCATGTCCATCCCTTTATGACCAGTGAACCCATCTTCTGATGGCTACGTCCAGCAGGATAATACACCATGTCATAAAGCATGAATCATCTTAGACTGGTTTCTTGAACATGACAATGAGTTCACTGTATTCGAATGGCCTCCACAGTCACCAGATCTCAATCCAAATTGAGCAGCGGTCACCAACCACCGGACCGCAGACCGGTACTGGGCCGCATATATATATTTATTTATTTATTTATTTATTTTATCGACAACCAGAATCTGATAATATTCAGAAAAAAAATTTTTTAATTGGGATTCTCTCCCAATTACATCCGTCGGTGCGTCTGGTGAGTTTTATTTTTATGCAGTTTATATTTGTTTTTATGTCATTTTATTTTTTATGTTGTATTTACCCCCCACACTTTAAAGGCCGGTCCGGGAAAATATTGTCTGACATGTAACTGGTCCATGGTGCAAAAAAGGTTAGGGAGCGCTGCAACAGAGCACCTTTGGGATGTGGTGGAACAGGAGATTTGTATCATGGATGTGCAGCCATAATTATATGTGGTCATTATAGCATATATAATTATGGCCTATGACTATTGCACAGTACTGTACATATAAAAACTCAGGAGAAGATTCCAGGTGAGTAACAGCAGTTAACTGTAGTAAATGATGTCACCACAATGATGCACAGAAAAAAATAGAACAATATAAAAAATACAAAAAATTAGTAAAGGCTTTAAAACATTTTAGACCTTGTTTACCAAATGTTGTACTGTGTGTTATTAAAGTCATTATTTAGTTAAGTGCTTAAATACTATTTCCGAGAAGACTCATCCCTTGGGCCACCAGTAATGAGATATTCACTAACGTTTTGGATAATAAGTCTCATCCGTATTTATACCACATGTGCATGCTTTCTTTTGGGTTTACTTACAAGGCCCATGAAGTTGTTCCTTCAGCTGCTAAAGGCACCATGGCCATTTGTGAAGACCTGGACAATTCTTTGTCCATGGGTGTTAGCGCTGACGTAGCTTCACTTGGTGTACCATGGATGTCCGATAAGTTTGAAACGATTCTCAACAGTCCATCTGAAAGATGATATTTTCTGAGGTATTTTTGCTTTGTCAGTGGCTTGCATTGAGTAACATCATTCATTTCTGTTGGAGAACAAAAAAAATGCTATGATCGTTACAGTCAATGAGAAAGTGTGTCCATTTTGTAATGGCATACTATAACCAAGTTGTTATGTAGTTTTGTTTCAAGGACCATTAAGTTTTTTTTCTTTCTTTCCATAGAGTAGGTTCCCTTGCAATGTGGCTCAGAAGCGTGAACTCCCCAATGAATGGAACAACTCAAAATCTCCAAAATCACACCACTGATGTTTATCTGTATGGTGAGTGATGACCCAGATGACAGCTTATATATAGTTCAGTGCGGGATACCTTCAATCCAATCTGAGCAAACTAACTGAGAGAAAACCAGCGAGGGCTATCAATATGGCCATGATCAGAAATAAGCTCCAGGTCTCTGGTAAGTTCACCTGATGAATGTCTAAGGGATCAGACTCTTTGCAAGCATTTACATATCTGAATGAATCTCTCAAAGGAAGGACATTGCGCAATGGCATGCCTTGTGTAAGATGTTGTAGCAAAGTTCTTGCAATCTTGGTTGCCTGAAAACATCTAAAGAACAGACAGCATGAGGCTTTACTTTAGACAAATGCTCTCACATGGAGAGAGCAAAGCCCTCGTGCAGGCTGAGAAAGGCATTAACTCAAGCGAGCAAATATGAGAGAATGAGCAAACTCAAAAGACAATGGGAAGAAAATCATAGAGGAGCCTTTATCACACATTGGTGTCTCTGATGAAGAAGCGAACGTGAAGCTCTGGAGGTTCCTGGGGCTTCTGAAGGTTCATGAGAGTCAGGTGTGCATAGTTCAGTGAGGTAACAAGAGGACTGGGAGCGAGGGAGGTGTTTGTGTATGAAGATGTTGGCGCGGTCAGAACCACTATAGATCTACTGTAGATGAGTGGTACTGTAATTATGTAGTCATCTGTAGAGTCCTAGTAATTTACATTTGAAAAGAAATGCTTAGATATTTATTTATTTCATTATTACTGTACTTCTCTGATAACATGTTTTCTTCTTCTCTTTCAGTTTTATTTTTGACACTTTTAATTCATGCCATACAAACATTTCCTATTAGTTCAGCCATAAAAGACATGAAAAACAGAACTCAAGAACTACTCGACTTCCTGGTGCGTATTAAGTTTGGGTCCAGACCTGTCTGCTATCTCAAACAAACACTCTTGATTTTGCTGAGGAGTAACTGACCAGCTCATTTCTCTTGTTAACATGCATGTTGCACCAATATAACTGCAGTAGAACATATACTATATATGCAGACATATCTGTGATGTTCAATTGAGAAATGGTAGAACTGTATTTTAATTCCTCAACAAACACTGATGGCTTTGCGGTTTTTCTTACAGAAGAAGGAAACAGAACAAACTCTTGCTGAGCACAACGGAACCCACATCGTTGGGTGCATCAGCGAACCTGACAAAGACACAAATGATTTACTGAGCTGCAAACAGATCTCAACTTTTGATGAATATTTTGCTGAGGCAATTGCTCTAGACATTCAGAGCAACCTAACGGACGGCTTGAATGCAATCAGGCAGCACATTCGTGACTACAGGAAGAAATGCAACTCGAAAGCTCCAGTAAACAGCTGCGTGAAGGCCTTCCAGACAGATGATGATGATTATCAGAAGCTGTCCAAAGTGAGAAGCCTTTTGGTGCTCTTGACAAGATGGCTGGAAAGACCTGTATTGTCTGACTTTCTTGAAAGATAAATGCTTTCAAGTAGTCAATGTTAAAGCTGATTACAAAACAGTAATTTTTTAATTTATGCCATTATTTATGTTTGAATGTATTTATTTATTTATTTAGGTCCATGATTGTCATTGGTAAAAGTATTTGGTTTATAAATAAACAGGCTAAACTTGGCATATACGTCTTCAAATCAGTGCTCAGCTTTTTGAACAAGCAATGAATCACAGCATGTTTAGTTGAAAACTTTCATGATCTCCAGTGATCTAATGGAGCAGCATCTTTCCTATTGTAGCTACCATAGGGTTGCCAAGATAAACAAAGTTTTAAACAAACCTCAACAAAACCACATTACACGGTGCACACAAACTAAGAACGTCTGAAGGTGAAATACTTTTACTAAAACACAGGGAGCAGAGTCATTATTTAAAGGCTCAAATATTCTGCTAGAACATGCCTGTCATGCAACAGGTCTTCTTTCCCTGATCCTGCTTTTTTATTTGTATTCATTTCTTGTGAAAGGGTGACCATAAATAATTTTTTTAAATGTTAACTACAATTGTTCAAGCTGTTACTATCACCTTTCAACTTAATCATGTTTCAGACCTCAAAACACCAGTTTGTGTGTCAATTGTAGCTGAAATTATAAAATGAAATGAAAAAAAATGATCTACCTGTGACGCCGGGGGCGTGGGTTGGACAGAAGGTGGTTTATTATCCATGGCAACCAGTAATACTCGTAGCGCATACACAGCAAGTAATGCACGGTAAAGCTCGTAGCGCACACACTGTAGATGCAAGGTAAAGCTCGTAGCGCATACACTGTAGATGCAAGGTAAAGCTCGTAGCGCATACACTGTGGATGCAAGGTGAAGCTCGTAGCGTACACACACGGTAGGGACTTGCTATCAACCAGAGACGCTCGTGTAGCGGCAATGTGCAGCACTGGACCAGATGACCTGCGGGCTTAAGAAGTGCAAAGTAAACAAGAAACAGGTGCTCAGTATGATGGTGATTGCGACTGTGGGAGTGGCTGCGTGCGCGGGGGTGTGTGCTGGGATCGGCTGCTGGCCGGGTTGCGCGCCCTCTGGTGGCGACCCGGCCCCCTCACCGTGACAGAGCCCTCCCCCAAGGACCCCTCCCGTCGACTCCCACACGGTCTTCCCCGTCGCCGCGGAGCTGGCTGGTCTGGATGTTCCCTGTGGAAGTCTGCGATAAGGGAGGGGCCTACCACTTCAGAGGCCGGTATCCAGGAGCGCTCCTCCGGTCCGTATCCGACCCAGTCCACCAGGTACTGTAAGCCACCTTTTCTGCGCCTCGAGTCCAGTAACCTCTCCACGAGGTACGCGGGTCCGTCCGACAACTGCAGCGGCGAGGGCGGCCGTGACGTTGAGGCCTCCTCCAATGCACCTGCTCTGTATGGCTTGAGAGCGGACACATGAAATGCACGCGACACACGTCTGTCTTCGGGCAGACTGATGCGATAAGTAACTGGGTTAAGCCGCCTCAAGATGACGTACGGGCTGGCATATCTCTCCCCCAGTTTACCTCTCCTGCCCAGGCGTCCATCTTCGGTGGAGACCCACACCTTATCCCCTACCTGATAAGATGGGGCCTCTCCCCTCCGACAGTCGGCTTTCCTCTTGAATCGCCGAATCGCCTCCCTCAGCCGCTGATGGGTGTCCTCCCACACCCGCTCGCTCCTCTTGCACCACTCCTCAACGATGGGCTGGTCTGAGGACGCGGCGTTCCAAGGATAGAGCGGCGGCTGGCGACCGAGCACGCACTCGAATGGTGTCATCCCCGTGCTGGAATGAGTGAGGGAGTTCTGTGCGTACTCGGCCCAGGGCAGAAGGGCGCACCATGTGTCCGCGTGCTCGCTGCAGTACGCGCGCAGGAACTTTCCCACCTCCTGATTCGCTCGCTCCACCTGTCCGTTAGCCTGCGGATGGTAACCAGAGGTTAGGCTAACCGTGATGTTGAGCTTGGACAGGAACTCTCGCCACACACGTGAGGTGAACTGCGGTCCCCGGTCCGACACGATATCCTCAGGCAGACCGAACTGCCGGAATATGTGCCGAAACAAGAGATCCGCAGTCTCCCATGCGGTGGGCAGGCCCCGCAGGGGAAGGAAGCGAACCATCTTCGAGAACCGGTCTATCACCACCATGATGACCGTGTTCTCCTCGGACGGGGGGAGGTCCGTGACGAAGTCCAGAGCGATGTGCGTCCATGGTTGCTTGGGTGCAGGGAGAGGGAGGAGCTTACCCGCAGGAGGAGTGTGTGGCACCTTGCACCGCGCACACAGCCACCTGCTGCAGTACGTCCCGGTGCAGCCCCGGCCACCAGTAGCGAGCCCCCAACAACTGAGCCGTTTTTGACACCCCTGGGTGCCCCGTCCCCACTGACGTATGAGCCCAGCTGATGAGGGCACTACGGTGCGCGGGGGGAACGTACTTACGGTGCGGTGGGCATCCTGGATGCGGGTTCGCTGCCTCGATCTCCCGATCGATCCTCCACTCCAAAGCTCCCACGATGCACTCAGGTATAAGCACCGGCTCCTCGCTCGTCGACTCCGTACTGCCAGGAAAGGACCTAGACAGCGCATCCACACGCTGGTTCTTCTCTCCTGGCCGGTACGTCACCTGGAACTTGAAACGAGAGAAATACAGAGACCACCTGGCTTGACGGGCGTTCATCCGTTTCGTGGTCCTGATATATTCCAGGTTTTTGTGGTCAGTAAGCACGGTGAATGGATGCTTAGCTCCCTCCAGCCAGTGTCTCCACTCACCGGAAGCCTTGCGCATGGCCAACAACTCACGGTCTCCCACCCCGTAGTTACGCTCGGCGGTGGTGAGCTTCCTCGAGTAGAAGGCTATGGGACGGAGAGAGCTATGCTTCTTCAGTCGCTGTGACAGCACCGCGCCTACTCCCACGTTCGACGCGTCTACCTCCACTATAAAGGGACGGTTAGGATCCGGTTGGTGCAGAACCGGCGCGTCGACAAACGCTTGCTTCAGCTGGTTGAACGCTCTCGTAGATCTCTCTGTCCAGCGAAGCTTAACTCCTCCCCCTCTCAGCATGTCAGTAAAGGGCTCTGCGATCTGACTATATGCGCGAATGAACCGCCTGTAGAAATTCGCGAAGCCCAGAAATCTCTGCAGCTCGCGCCGTGTGTGAGGCTGCGTCCATTTCACGACTGCCTCCACCTTCCTGTGCTGCATGTGCACGGAGCCTGGCCTAATGGTGTAGCCTAGGAAGTTCATCTCACTGAGATGGAACTCGCACTTCTCGAGCTTGCAATACAACCGATTGCGCAAGAGCGTGCCCAGAACTGCCCGTACATCACGCACATGTTGGCCATAGGAGGGAGAATAGATCAGAATCGTCGATGTAAGCGACAACGCATCTATTCAAATACTCCCTTATGACCTCGTTAATGAACGCCTGGAAGAACGACGGAGCAGAGGCCAAGCCATAAGGCAAGACGCGATACTCATAGTGACCCGTAGAGGTACTAAACGCCGTCTTCCATTCATCACCCTCGCGTACGCGAATAAGGTTGTAGGCGCTGCGCAGATCTAGTTTAGTGAAGACTTTAGCCCTCCTTAACTGCTCCAGCGCCGACGGCACTAGAGGCAGCGGGTAGGCAAAGTTCACTAAGAGGGAATTGAGCCCTCGGTAATCTACGCATGGCCTCAGTCCACCGTCTTTCTTCTTTACGAAGAAGACGCTGGCTGAGGCGGGAGAGGTGGAGGGAGTAATATAGCCCTGAGCGAGAGCCTCCTTAACATACTGAGCCATGACCCGCTCCTCTTCCTGAGAAAGTGGATAGACTCGACCGCGCGGTGGCGTAGTACCTGCCTTGAGGGTGATGTGAGAGTCCCAGGGTCGGTGGGGTGGTAACTGGGTTGCCTTGGCAGCGCTGAACACCTCCGCTAGATCACGGTACGGAGCGGGAATGACTGGGGTGGAGCTGATGTTAGGGCTCTCAACGCTGGTGGATTGCGCGAACACACGGGAGGGAGACCGGGTGCCCTGCAGGGGCGCTACCCACTTCAGCAGCCTACCCGTGGACCAGTCGATGACTGGGTTGTGGAGTTTAAACCATGGGAGACCTAATGTGATGGAATAGCGTGTGGAAGAGAGTACAAAAAAACCACGGCCCTGAACGTGTATGGTGACTGGTGCAGTGCGGTGAGAAATAAAACCCCCGCCCACAGGTCGCCCGTCCAGTGCATGCACGCGTCTCGGCTCCTCGAGTTGGATCAGGGGCACCCTCAGCTGCTCAGCGACGCTCCTCCGCATCAGGTTCCCCGAGGCTCCTGTGTCCACTAACGCAAACACAGATAAGGACATCGCCCCGTAAGACACTGACGCCTCCCAAGTTAAAAGATTACCCATCAGAGCGATACTTACCCTAGCCCGCCCCCTCCTCGGACCAGCGGTACAAGTGAGGGGGGGGGGGGGGGGCGGCAGCACCCATCTCCATGGGCTCGGCAACCTGTTTACCATGAAGCCGACTTTCTCCTTCTCCTCCAGGTGGGGCATGCTGGTAAAATAGAGCTGGCACTGGACCAGGAAGCCCTCACAGCGCTCCGGGTCCCCGTTATAGGGCTCGGGTGGAGGAATCGGCGTTCTTGGCGCGCAGATGCCTGTACCGTCAGAGCCTGGATGCAGGTCGTCAGGGTATTCACTACTGAGCGGAGCTCCTGGAGCTCCTGCTGTTGTCTGCCCTGGATGATGCCTTGATGGGCCAACACCTCTATAGCAGAGGCGCCCTCGCCTCCGGCTGCTCCAGGCTGCACATTCTGTGACGCCGGGGGCGTCGGGACAGAGGCAGCCGGAGACGTGGGTTGGACAGAAGGTGGTTTATTATCCATGGCAACCAGTAATACTCGTAGCGCATACACAGCAAGTAATGCACGGTAAAGCTCGTAGCGCACACACTGTAGATGCAAGGTAAAGCTCGTAGCGCATACACTGTGGATGCAAGGTGAAGCTCGTAGCGTACACACACGGTAGGGACTTGCTATCAACCAGAGACGCTCGTGTAGCGGCAATGTGCAGCACTGGACCAGACGACCTGCGGGCTTAAGAAGTGCAAAGTAAACAAGAAACAGGTGCTCAGTATGATGGTGATTGCGACTGTGGGAGTGGCTGCGTGCGCGGGGGTGTGTGCTGGGATCGGCTGCTGGCCGGGTTGCGCGCCCTCTGGTGGCCCTCACCGTGACACTACCTGGTTAGGATGATGGCCCAACTTTGAAGGATCCAGTCCTCCTGTAAGGTTACCGCAAAGCACCTGATTACCACAGTTTAGAAACTATAACAAAAGCTTATTTTGGCTCACTTGTAAGGCAATGTTTTTTGCTAGAACTTACATTTTATCATATTTGAGGACATATTTTTTTTGCTAGTCAGTAAACTTTTTTTACTTTAAGACTACAAAGTTTGCTCTGAAACCAGTGGGAATTTACAGGCAACTAATCATAAAACTGACTCAATGAAAGAATGAAGATATACTTTTTTATTTTCATACATCGTTCCATTGAAAAGCACATGCAAAGAGAAATAACAGTTCCAAAAAACACACTTTTCTAAACCTCTCCAAGAGTGCAGTGGGCTTCCTGAAGCGCTCTTCATCTTTCTATCCTTTAAGAAAGAGGAAAATTCTCGAGGAACAGATCTAATCTGAGATTGATACATACAATTCAGCTTTCCCCTCTGCTGTTGAGGCACACGACTTGTTTTTGGATATTTGTTCACAACTGTGGTGGATGGTAAAATTTACCTTACCCCACTGTATGAAAGGCGTGCGTTTAGTGCACAGACACAGACACAGCTTACAAACCTCTGACCCTGTGACACACAGTGGTAGCTTAGAAGTACAAAAAATGTGGAAGACAGAAGACTGTCAGTCCAGGAGACTGAGACACAGTACAGTAGAACCCCGAAATTCGACCGCCTCAGTACTCCACATTCAGTTTGACGCAAAATTTCAAGAAAATCTTATCTCTGAGCTCGAACAAAACTTTGGAATCTGACCAACTCACGTGACTTTTGTAAACAAAATGCAGTTCGTGCTTCGGTCACATGCCGCTAGTTGCCATTAGTTGCCGTTGTTGTTCAAAAGGTTTTTAAACCATTTGAGGCTGTGCTCGAAGCCTTTGCAGTATTTTAGCTGTTTTTTGTACTGTTTTAGACAAAAACATGGGTCCCAAGAAAGACAGCAGAAAAGAAGAAGAGGAAAATGGTTCAAAAAGGCAATCATAGAGAAGTATGAAAAAGGCATTCGTGTGAGACTTAGCATTGGAATTCATTGGATATGTTAAGATTATTTTGTTAAAACATTAGCTTTATACAGTATTATTTACCTACAAAAGTAATTGTTGATCATTTTTGTAGGGAAATGTGAAAATTTATGGTAAAAAAATTGAGAAACAATTAATCGGTTTTCAGTTATTTCTTTTGGGGAAATTCAATTTGGAACTCGACCGCATAAGTTGTCGACGTGAGTTTCGGAACGGATTACCGTCCACTTCCGGGGATCTACTGTACTTGTTCATCTGAGGGGAGGGGCTTGGTTTGTCCTTTTTTAACCTGTGTTAACCTGTGTTAACCTGTGCCTGGCAGGCAGTCGGTGCCATGGCCAACCGCTTCTGAGCTATGTCCAAAGCAGCCCGGTCCTCTTAACACTGTTACAACCAAAAATATGGTCTGCAATAAAATCAATGAATGCAGAAAAGGAGAATACTCCACCACAAGCTCTCAGAGTTCAAAATCAAACTGTAGAGTATGTTGAAGCAAGGCCCCAAGCAAGGCACGTGAAGTTATTGCCACGCCCGCCCCAGCCTCCTGAGAATGTCCTGCTAGGCCTGAGAGAGACGTCCAGACCGACCAAGGGCTAGGACTCGGCAGAGTGCTGTTTAGGACCGATTACTGCCTGCCTGGATTCTTCCGGAAGGAGCGCAGGATCAGTCAAGATGGACGTTGTAGTGCTTAGCTGCCGTAGTGTCCGTAACACCACTGTTAGTGCGAGAGAAGACAGACCAGTGAATAACAGATGGAGATCAAGCTGACTGTCTGAAACTCCTAATAAGGAAACCTTATCTCATTATAATCAAATGCTGTGTAAGCAATGAGCTAAAAATACACACTAAACGCAAATAAAAATCTGGGATGCTTGTCATGAAACAGACCAACCAGATGACTCCTATCTCTACCCTAAGCTTGATTTCACATTATTAAATGTTTCCATATGATTGCCATGAACAGAATATCTATGTGCTTCTGCTTTGAAATGTTTTCACTGATGGCTTAATGGATTTTGCCAATTTGGGGTCTCCAATGTCCATTTCACTCCCACTCTTTCCATCTTATTTTATTCTGTGACGTACACACTTAATGGCGGATGTTTTGTAGCATGGTCCTATCTTTTTTTTATTAAATCTTTTTACAAAAACCAAAGAAAAAAACCTCAGTACACTGCCGTTTTAAAGATAGGCATCTCGATATGCTTTAACACATACAAATTAAAAAGAGAGGAAGGCGATGACTCAAAATCACATATCTGCTGAATCATCTGCTTTCTTTGAGGCAGACAATAAGCCTACAGTGGATATTTGCAAGGTTAGACATTATTTTTGGCCAAATTATTTAATGCTTGCAGACAAAATAATAACGGTGCCAGAGCATATGCATTAAATATGCGTTGCCGTCTCAACCAATCAATGTGGTGTTTCACCAGTTCTCAGTTGGTTTAGTGGCTATTATAAAACTAAAATGTGGACAGACTGCAGGTTCTTTGGCAACCCAGCAGGAGACCTGTGGACTATAGCACCAAGCCAAGCAAGGGCTTCACTGAGCAGCCGTGTGAGTGCGTGGAAATGCCTACTGGGTCTGAGGATGGGCAAAGCACAGTCCCGGTCCAGCCACTGCATGGTGCTGTCACACAGTTCACTCCTGCTGCTGGTGGACACACTCCCGTTGAAGGACTCAAACAGAGGCCTAATGATGATGCTAAACTGGAAGAAAACCTTTAAGGAAAAGAGAGTCTTGATTGTGTCAATAAACACCGTATACATTGTTTGATCGTAACAAACCATGTTGTTAATTTACAACCTGGATGCATTAAAGTTTTGTGATCTATAACTTTGTGGTAGCAGTAAAGACGAGCAACGAGATGGGCGGTGAAGTGGGTGTTCAGAGGTCATTCCTCTGCAGTCCCACCACAGGCACAGATTAGCTCTCACACCATTCAAACTGCCTTTGTTACTGCAGTTTTCAGGATATATCCACACGTAACCATGTGGAAGAAGGTCACACCCCTCCAGCTGAGCCGTTAACTGGGTCTGAAAAGGATACAACCCAGAACTTCCAGTTCTGCAGAGTTCGGTTCTTGACATACTCATCAAACTTCTCCTTCATATGATCAAAACGATGGCGCGTAATGGGGACGCCAGTCTCTGGGAGCTGTTCCTGGCATGAACTTTAATAGAAAACAAACAGCAGTCAGTTTCAAGAAATGTCTGAAAGCAGTCGGCCCCATAACTGTGTGCGGTCCTCTCATGGGACGGCACTGCTCAAGCTGACGGAGGGGAGTACAACCTCAACTCTTCATGGAGCTAAACCGTGTCATTACGCTGAAAACTGTATTAGATCACTTGCTATTGGTCTCCACAAGTATTTAATTATCACTTTCTACACATGAAACTACACATTTCATTTATAATAATGGGGAAAACTAACTTTATGGATGCCTGGAGCTCCTCGATCTCCTCACGCAGTCGCCTCGTCTCCTCCTGCATCTGCTGCCTTTCCTGCTGCAGTTTTCCAATGTACTCGACGGTCTTCTGGAGGGTTACGGCATTACTGATCTGGCAACCCAAACAGAGAGGCAGCCATTCAGGTTGAAGAGCCTCTTTAAGAACCTGAACACACTGGCAGTGGAAGGAACCTGCATAATTGTGAAAATGTGTGCTTTGTGCACTCAAGCTTATTTCACACTGTTCTCCCTCATCTAGGGTGAAGTTATCAAAGCAGGCACAGACACTCCAAAAGCTGCTGTCTGACCCCTGGTGGACTTTTCAGGTGTTACACGACAAACACTAAGGATTCCCCCACTAATATGCCAATCTAATGACTGTGGTAAAACTTTTAACCCATTTTCTTCCAAAAGGGTCAGAACAGTGAGATGATGAAGACATTGCAGCCACAAGCACTGATTTGGACTAATATGTGAACCAACAGTCTACAACAGCATCAACAAAACAAGTCCAGTCCACAACACTGAATTAGGCGCGATGCCAGCTCGGTTCACACTGCTCACAACACAACGTGTTTGTCTGCAGTCCCAGTTGGTAGCTGGAGTCCCACTGATGTACAGGCTCATAATAAAAATAAAGAAATATCTAAAAATTGTGAAATAAATGTCATGCGCCATTTTTTCCTGGAACAGTAACCAAAATGGATTCAGCTCTCTAATAGATAATGCTACGCACACTCTGTAAACATAACCTTTAAACAGTTAACCTAACCTTTAAACAGTTAACCTAACCTTTAAACAGTTAACATAACCTTTAAACCAGGGGTGCTCATTACGTCGATCGCGATCGACCGGTCGATCGCGAAGGAAGTGTCGGTCGATCGCGAAGGAATGTGCGTAGATCGCGTCACATAAAATAGTAGTAGATGAATCAGCACATCTGCTCTGACGGTTGTATTTTGATTGACATTCACGGTAGCCAATCTGCAATCCACTCAACAAATTACGTTCGCCACCCCCCCCCCCCCCCCCCCCCCCCCCCCCCGCTCAACAAATTACGTTCGCCGCCACCCCCGGTAGATCTTTCTGACTTGGTCATCTTATAAGTAGCTCGCAAGCTGAAAACTGTGGGCACCCCTGCTTTAAACAGTTAACATAACCTTTAAACAGTTAACATAACCTTTAAACAGGTAAAAAGTAAAATTACACTAAAGTGGCATTAACCATCAGTCACACAATTTCAGTCACAAGACCAACACATCAAAAACATCAACAAGACCATTACTGCTTTCAACTGATGAATGGTACTGTACACTCAGACAAGTAAAGAGTGCAGGAGAAGAGTAAAGAGTGCAGGAGAAGAGTAAAGAGTGCAGGAGAAGTAGTTTACATTGGACTGTGATTTGAGAGTGGGGACCAGGGTGCAGAGAGTCTTGAAGCCCACGTTGATGTTGAATCGCCTTTTCTGCTCAGCCGATATGTGGTTCACGCGCCGACTCTGAGCAAACACAAACAAAAACAGGACGGGGGAAGAGAACAGGGTCAAAATAACAAACCAGAAATAAGAACGATTTTAGTGGCCAAATGAACATTTGGAAATGTGTTTAGGTTGCCATCATGCTGAAACATGAAATTCGTGAAATATAAGTGTTATAGCAGGAGACAACGTTTTGGCCCTAAATGGCCAAAGTCCCGGTTCCCCATTACGGAATGATCACCCCCAAAGCAAGACGCTGCCATGATTTTGATGCCATGCTGTGCTGTGACGTTTTTTTGCACATTTATTTTGTTTTACAGCCAAAAAGTTCAACCTTTGTTATTCAAACTTTTCTCCATATGATTATTTCTTTGGCAAACTTCATTCAGGCTTGGAATATGTTGCTGTTTCAGGCCAGACATAGAAAGAACTTGTCAGATGTAGTGAGGAACCAGTACTTGTAGAAATTACTGTGGTGCTAGTTTAGTTGGGTGCAGTCTGTAAATTCAGCAGGGTTAGTGTTAAGAGTTAGGGGTTAAGGTTAGGGTTAGCAGGCTCATCAGTGTTAGGGTTAGGTGTTAAGGGTTAGGTGTTAAGGGTAAGCTCTAACCCTAAGAGCACACTGTCTGGCTACCTGGGTGGTCTCGTTCTTGGTCAGGCCCGTGGTGCTGTTGAGTGGAGACTGTGGGCTTGGCACCTGCTCCACCCCTAGAGGTGACCCTTGACCTGAATTTCGTCTATCGCGTGCTGAAAAGTAGGAACAAACAGCATAGACGTACTTAAAATGAGGACGAAAACAAAGAGGCCATATAAAGTTTACTGGTGGCACTAAGAGATTTATTATGCTGCCAAGAAAAAGATTCCAAAGTCAATTTTGGGTGGGGCACTTGAACACTTTCGGTTGTTTAGATGTTTGGAAAATGAGGATGAACCTGAAAGAGTGTGTCTCACCTGAGCAGGGAGAGGGAGCAGGGCTCTTGCAACTGGGTGCACACGGGGCAGTTTCCTGCTTGGGCACAATGAGTTGAGGCGATTTCTGGTTCTGTGAGACAATGTGGAAGCTAGACCCCTGTGAAAAGGAGCAAAAACGAAACTGGACTCCAACAGCTGTCCAAAAAGAGCCTGTTGTAGAGTTAATATGAGAAGTGAGGGCTTACGAGCGGAATGCAGGAGGAGGTGATGACCACGTTGGTAGTCGGGACAGCATCCGATTTACGGGGAGGTGGAGTGACGATCACTGCACTGGCAGGACCTGGAAATGAAGCAAAATGAAAATGGAAACGTTAATGCATAAATACAAGCTGTCAATCTCTTTAAAACCCAATGAACGAAGCATAAATTCTGTTTTTAGTGTTTTAGGACTCCATTTCTCTCATATCAGCATATTGACAGACGTAACAAAAATGTTTGTTTCCACCATAGTCAGTGGTCTGGCTGCGTGACCTGTGGCAGGGGAAGCACTGACCTAGTATGAGGCGAGGCGAGGGCACGATGGGCCGGTTCTTCTTCGTGGAGCTGGAGGGCAGAATGGAGCAGGGCATGGCGAAGGTCTGAGGCGGCGGGGGTAAAGGGGGGCAGGACGGGGCCACCTGCCCCCCCGCCACGGCGTCCTGGCGCGAGGGGGCCGGGGAAAGGGCAAAGCTGGACTGGCTGGCGCTGGTGGCGGCCGCGCTGGGAGTGACGGGGGACGGGGCGGCATGCGTGACCGCGGTGGGCACGGTGGGCACGGTGGGCACGGGCTGGGGCAGGGGGGCGATGGGCAGACAGCGCAGCGTGTGCGCAGACGGCGGGGGCAGGGCCGCTGTGGGAGCCATGACGGACTGAGAACACAGGCATGTAGGGAAGAGAGACATGAAGCTGACCGAGTCGAGGCCACCCTGACTGGACATGGAAGGGGAGCTGGAGAGCGGAGCCAGCGGGATGGAGCTCAGTTCTGGGGGGAGAGACATGGACGGCAGCAACGGCGCCTGTGGAGAGGACACGGTTAGACCGCACAGCACAACGTTTGGCATGCTGACAATAGAACAATAGTCGGCTAATCCTTCTATATTTTCACCACGATTTCTCAGTTTCACCAGGTAGGTTTGGAAACTGAATAGTGTTGTAATTACTAAATAATAACTGCCGTTGTGTTTGTCCAGAACGAGGTATTTGATACGTGTTCGACAAACGCAGTATGTAGAAACCTACTGAAAAACATGGCACCAAATGCCGAGCCTGACTCAAAGGTGTTGTGTAGCGCCACGCTAATCTGAGGCAAGCCATCTCTCATTCCACACAGCTTAATCACACCTGACTCATTTGTGTCCTGAACAGCTACATGGAAGTGTTAAGTGTTAAGCCAGTATTACACGTGTTGTGCAAACACCTTGCGGGACTCTACTGCCAGTGTGAAATACCACCCCTACCCGTGGAGACTCAAGGGGTGAAAGGTCATGAGGGCGTGTGGACCCAGCGGGTTTACCTGCGTCGGAGTGCTGCTACTATGTAAGGGAGTGGTGGTTGGGGCAGTGGGGGAGGTGGGAGGGTAGACAGGCTGACGCAGGGGGTGAAACAGATCTGGCAGTTAAGAGGAGAGAAGGAGGAAGGTTTCAGTGGGGGTGACAGTGCTACAACACCTCCACCCAAACACAGTGGTGGGGGCACATCTGTAGAACTTGGTGTTAATAATGAAGAGGGTTGTTTGGAATGGAGGCCCACAAAAAATAAAAAGATCTGACAAACAAAGGAGAAATCACCATATATGATATATGTCACCATATATTATAAACAATGACATGAGGCACATTATAAGATGGGCATTTCGAAATCAAGAAGCTGTTCTGTATTCAGCTTGGCCCGCAACCTCTAACAGGGCCACAAATGTGGAAAAATCACAGGAAAAATGTATCACAGCCAGGCCCGTTGACAGTCTTGCTGGGGCCCGGGACAAGAAAGTTTCATGTGCCCCCCGCCCGCTTACGTCATTTGAATTTCCTCTGTAGCAGACAATCCTTGTGTTAGGTCATATAGTATATAATATAGCCACACATCAAAGCTGTTTCTGACAGCTGACTGGTTTATACTTGACGCGTCGCGAGCGGCGCGAGGGCCCGCGCGGGGAAAATGACGCGCCCGTGCGCGAGGGCCTCACGCTGTCGATTTGCGAGATCATGCACCTCTTGAATTTTGTAACTTCGCGCGCGCCACGCTTCAGCGCAATGAACAAAGTCATGTTTGCAGGGCTCATACACCTCTATAAGGTGAATTAAAGCACTTGTACGTCACTTTAAAGGTCCATTTCAATATTTCCCAGAACGTTAAACTTAATTAAGTTAAATATTTATACATATACTCGAAATAATTAGCTTTTTTAATCACATTATTTAATGGTTATTCATTTTCAAAACGCCAAATCTTAACGTCTTCACGTTCTCTCATGTTTCCCCCTGGAATTACAAGAGGCTCGTATTTGTTAACGTAATACAAGAGAACTGTTCAGTCAAACAGCTTGTGAAGTTACAGTTTCAAGTATTTTCAAGTACTTTAGCCTACTTTAGCACTTTTCAAACGTGGAACACAATGCAACATTAAAATTCGTCAGGTAAATATTTTTCCTTTCTTTTCTGCGCTCCAGATTTTTGTTTACTTTAACTATCCACCACTGTATTTCCCGCTGTTTGGCAGGTACCAGCCGGCTACGGTGCTGGATCAAACCATTTTTCAGTGGGAGGCGGGGGTGTATGCACTTAATGGAAAATATGCAGATAGGTAAAAAACATATATTTTTAGCCATTGAGCTTATTTTGAGTACAGAATTTTATATTAATGAAAGATTTCAAGATTATTAAAAATTATAGACTTTAAATAAAAAATAAATTGCTGGGCTCTTTTATGGGCCCCCCTGGCCATGGGGCCCGGGACAACAGACCCGGTTGTCCCCCCCTGTCGATGGGGCTGATCACAGCCCACAGCAACCAGGGCCACAGTGTTCTGAGCATGTCACATTTTCAAGACCAACCTAGACCGGCACAACCCAATCCATCAATCCTCCACCGATCAACCCCCCAAGATCAATCACCTAACTAATCAATCATCTAACCAATCAATTGAGTTCTCACCTTGCAGAGGCTCAAAGGTGTCCATGAAGTCCAGGTTGGGCTGCAGTGGGATGAGACCAGGTTGGATCATGTCTGCGTTGCCTGCGTGCGCTGAGAGGACGGCGTGGCCGTTACACCACAGGACCACACGTCATCGTGGCATACTTATTACAAACGCATCACGTGTGATTTCAGGTTTAAGCTAGCGTTACGCATTATCGTCTGAGCAGATCGTCAGCATGGACGCTAAAAGCTCGTCCAGGAATACGCCAGTTGCTGTCTTACCAATCTCTCTGGGGTTAGGCCAGGGCAGGGACTGGTGAGAGGCCAGCGTGGAGAAGAGCGTATCAGAGAACTCGGACATGAGCACGTCCATGTCGAAGATGGTGTCCATCTCCATGGGAAGGGGTGAGTCGCAGCTTCTCCGGGAGGCGCGGCGGACGCCGGTCCCCACGTCCTCGTCCTGGTAGAAGGGGAGACGGACGGCGTCGGGATGCACCCCGAAAAGCGAGAACTGCTCCTCCGCCCCCTTGTGGGAGGGCAAGAAAAACGGCACAGGCAGGTGGGGTCAGCAGACAAGCCCATGCAAAGCTGAATGCATAGAGTTGACACCTATGGTGTTGGTCAACAGGAGAGATGCGTGTTTTAACGTCATCGTAACCACTGTAAACAGGAACACAGGCCAAATTAACCAAACCAGGAGGAACGTTTATAAATGTCTGCATAAAGCCCAAGGCGGCCAAGGTTGGTCCCTGTATGACAACAATCTGTATTAGGCCTGTTAAGGTTTGGTTATCAAAGTGGTAGTGTTCAACTCATATGCATTGTAGTAGTGTAGTGCTGTTAGACAACTGAAGAAATATGAAGTACATGCATTTAAACAGACAAGATTCCTGTTTTTGTTTTATCTTGGCATTTTATGTTACACATTTGCATATTATAATACAAATGTGATATGTAAATGAGCTCTGCAGTCTGTCTTATTTGTAGCCTCAGACTTAACAGGAGCACCAAGGGATTACAGACCTCCAAACAGATGAACTCTACAGGCTTTACGCTGTGAAACTGCCAACAGAGATGAAAACTTTGGGGTTCAGACCCCCATGTTAAGTTCTTTGGTCTGAGGACGTCCAGAACCACATTCACTGTGTCATCGGTTAGTGCTGTACATATGTGTAACTGAGGAGAAGGTCTGATTTTCTGAAGGTAGAGACATCTTGTCTCATGATGTGTTTATTTTGGCCTGTGTATTTGTGGTGTGGCCCTATTTAGGTACATTTGCCAATTCTCTATGATGATTCGTTGTGGGTACATGAGGGCCACGCCCATGCTGGTCAAAGCTCAGCCTCCTCCTTCACACCAGCCAATACTGCCTGGTTGGTGAGTGTACCGTGAGGAGGAGGCGGAGCTTGGAATGGCATTGGTGCAGCTCTTCTGTGGCCTCTGGTAGACCTGCCGCGCGCCACACGCGTTAGTCTGTACACTTGTACCACACGCGTTAGTCTGTACACCTCAGTAGCGAACCGTGACCTTTAAACCTGGGCCCGCTACCCCACCCCGAAAATTTTTTTTTTCCTTTCTTAATAAACTGCAATAAAGAAAAACTGAGACGACAGTGCTCCGTGGTTCTCGGAAGCGGAATATGTAAACAACGCGCACGAGGACGTCAAAGGAATGAATCGAAACTAGCTAGAGGTGGTACGCTAACGACAGCTAGCGTCGCCACAGCGGGCGGAAATTATCATACAGTTAAGCCCGCCCACTAAGAGAGAAGATATGATTGGTCAATTTTACTGTCATTTGAAACTGGTATTGCGCTGAATTATAACTGCCAGGCCCTCTGTAAACGAACAGCGGGCATCACAGTCCTGATAGGGGGAGACACAGGCTCACAGGCTTCCACTTAACCCCTCACCTTCCAACACAGATTGAATAGACACGGGTGAATATTTTATTTGCTTATATTTTTGTAATTGTTTAGATGTCGAATGTCAAACTGTAAGTAGATAAAATAAAATTGGATAATTATATATATAATGCTTTAAGAATATTTTAGGCCCTCGGAGAGGGCGTAGAGGGCCCTGACGGTTCCCCGCTGGTACACCTGTATGCACCAGCATGGACTGGGCAGACAGGACCAGACCACACAAACACACATCTCAACCCAACGGCCGTACGCAAAACTTCAGTACACACTTGTAATGCAAGAAATCAAAATGTTAATCCAAAAAATTTACCCATGCGTAAGATTAAAATATCAATACGAAACGTGTACACAGGGTGTTGTACTGTTCTCCGCAGAGCAATGCACAGTGAACCATGCATCCACAAATCCAATCATTTATACATGTTTGTGTTTCTTTTTATGATTTCGTGAGTGATCCTGTTACCTTGAGAAGACTGGAGAGGTCATCATCTTTGTGCTTCTGTAACTGCGAAAAGAATAAAATGTTTGGTCACTGAAAAAATGCTTGTGAGCATCAGAACTAATACATCAATGAAATTAACATACAGCATAATAACGTAAACAGGTAAACAAATGCCTTGGGAACACAAATGAAAGAAATTTGCTTTAAATCAACATAATGTCCACATGTATGATAGTCTGCATAGAGTAACAAAATAATTAGCCTTCTACACTAGTTGCGTAGACTACATATCAAGTGATGCCGTCTGTACTGTGTTCCTATGGTAAGTGAAGTGCAGTTATGAAGGCGCTATACCCTTTTCTTGAAGTACGTTCTCCATTTATGGTACTCCCTGAGAACAATCTCGATACGTCTCTTCCAGTACTTCCCTTCAATTGCTATCGCCTTTGAAACAGGAAAAGAGGGACAAACCACAAGAACACATGACATCTGTAGCACATCCTTGTGTTACGTCAGCAAAAAAAAAAAGCTTGGGTCAGTGAAAAGCCATAACATCAGGATTCAGCGGTCAACTATGACGGAAACATGGAGAGTGAAGTTCAGCCCCTGGCCTCACCTCTGCAGGACGATGCACTCCAGAATCCATGGTCCCGTCTAAAGGCGTGACGAAATGACAGACAGGGTTCTCTCTCTTCTCCACATCTGCAGCAGAAAGAAGTTTCAGAAGCATTTCATACCTGTCATTCTAACAGTGCTCATGTCTGGTGACTGGCCCTTACATTGGATGTACCAGGCTCTCCAGATGGCATTGTTCAGGCGGATTTTGTCCCTCCAAAGAAGCTTCAGACCCTTGAAGTTCTTCCATTTCGGGGATACCAGCCTCCCACTGATTGCAAAACAGAAGACAATTGTAATACCTGCTTGGCTGAGGAACCCTGACGGAACGCCAGGTGCTGTGAGCATTTTGGTCCTGTCCTTTAAAGGGATCATTTTCATACTGTTCAAGCCTCCCCTTCCTCCTCCGTGTCCTGGAATGTAGGGTGTTATCAGTCTCTGGGGTCCAGAAACTGTTTTCCTGCCTTAACGGCTGTAACAGCTCTTGGAATACAACGAATTAGTTTGGTTGCTGAAGCAGATGCATGAAGAATAAGTTCAGACAGGAGCTCTCAGACAAGACTACGCTACAGCAGAGAGGCTCCAGTGAAAGACAGTCCAAAGAAACCTAATCTGTTTACTGTTACTAAAGGGCAAAATGGACACCCATAACTATGTTCCCACCATATATGAAACCGCACATGATCTGCAAGGACTCTTCTATCACTATTTTATAGATTTCATCCTAGATGCAGTTCAGAATAAACCAAACCTCATTTGTTGATCCATTATTATTTTTAAAAGGTTTAGAACACTGGATGACCTTTGTTTCTGTAATAATTGTAAACTACACCTCTGTCTAGATTTTTGCTCTCCTAGTTGTTTGCTCTTTCCGTTTGTTCACACGTTCCTCATTAAAGGCACGCGGGGAAGGCACGCGGGGAGGTCAAGGATTGCCCCTGCTTCCTGCACAACATGCGAGGCTGAACAAACTTTCCAGTATTTCTCTCACACAGAGTTAAAGTTCGCTGCACTTGCAGGAGTGTGTTTTCTCACACCGCAGGCTGTGTGACGGGACACACCACTCCCGATTACCCAGTATCGCTGAGATATTAAGAAAGGACAGAATCAGCAATGGCAGAAGACAAACACTCTCACTGCACTAAGGACACAGTAACCAAACAGTGTCATTTCTAAAATGTACCAGGAAAGACAACACAGGAAGTGCTTGTCTATAAAAACCTCTAGACAGAGGACTGAAACAAGAGTGTAAAGAACAGCCACCTAAAGTCTTCAGGTCTGGTCTCATTCTCTCCTTTAGTTACAGAAGCCAAGAAAAATACAGATGTGAACATGAGAAACACATCTGAGAAACAAATTTAGAGATGTAATCTTATGATTTAAAACAGCAAATACTGAACTATGTGCAGGTTGTCAATGGCTCCTTTTCATAATCAGGCAATAGATCAAGCGCACATATAAATGTCCAGAGGAAACAGAGGCAGTGCTCTTGTGGGTGTATAGAATCACACAGGGAAGGTGGTTTTCTGCATTCCTGTGTATGAGAATGTCACTCCGCATGTCATACAAGTACAACAAATATGAACATAGCTTTAAATGACAAAACTGCCAAGTTAGCATCCCATTAACATATTAATGTCTGATAACAAACAACAACAGTAAACCACGCTACTACTACAAGCATACAACCAATGGATGGTCCATAAAACTTTTTCAAATTGAACAAACACTTTCTAACTGCAAAATGTACATTAGCAATTAGTTAATTTGATTAAGGGCTGAGGAGGAACAGATAGGCAACAACCAGATACTGCCACATACATGTCAGACTGCCACGGCTCAACATACAACAGTGCTGGGCTGAAAACTACAGGAGTCACAGATATAAGCAAGCTAATAAGTGATATGTGAAATAAGGCAATCTATCATGGTATTAACATATCATGTTTTTTAGCTATGTGTAGGAAATACAATAACTAGACCATGGTGACACATGTTACATACTAATATGGGAAAAGCCAACATCACCAAAGGAAAAAAAAAAAAAAAAGTTTATACATTTCACCCAATTCAATTGCAGTCTTATCACGAGTGCTTCCCTTAAAATGTACATGCACTAACGGAAACAAGCGTACGGAGATGCATTATAAGAGTTCATTGCGTCTAATTGCGATGAGGTTTAAGGGTTTCTCGTGTATAACTGAGTCTGTGCGTCCTACAGTACTGCTGTCTGTGCCTTTGACCACCTGCAGAACCACCAGACACGGCAGGTGGGAGGACACTGTTGTACAGCTCATTATTTTACCACCACCTTCACAATTTAGCCTCCAGAGAGGGGAACACAGAGCTGCCCACTCATGTCCAGACCCGTACAGCCAGGTGTTACGCCTTTACAATCTTTGACCACAACAACATGCTCTTCAGCGGTTCCTGCACCTGCACGTCCATCACTGCACGATCACCACTGGGTAGAAGGCCAACGAAAGTCAACAGACAGCACTGCGCTACAAACAAAAGGGGAAGTGTATAAGGTAGCTAAACATGTCCACACGGTAATTCCCGAGTTTAACTGACTGCTTGAGCAGAACTATATCCATGTCGTTGATATATGACTTATTTAGCATAAACTAGAACATTTAATAAGCCAAAATAAGTAACTAGCCAACAGTAGTAACCTCGATGGACGGCTAGTGAGTTTGGTGTTAGCAGCACACTCTATGAAGACTCTGTGCTTAAGCATTAACATGCTGTAATGGTTATTTTAATTGGCTCTAGTTTATTAACTGACTATCTCATGTCTAACGATGCCGGCAACGACGGTAACACCAGCTAACTGGGTTAGGATGCAGGTTCATTCAGACTCTAAGTGCGGCGTCAGTCTGACACCGCGGATCCTGACAGAAAACTAATCACTTCGAGACAAAAGCAACTGGCGAGCAGGCTATGTAGAGAGAGATCTATGTAGAGAGAGATCTATGTAGTGAGATCTATGTAGAGAGAGAGATCTATGTAGAGAGAGATCTATGTAGAGAGAGATCTATGTAGAGAGAGATCTATGTAGTGAGATCTATGTAGTGAGATCTATGTAGAGAGATCTATGTAGAGAGATCTATGTAGAGTGAGATCTATGTAGAGAGAGATCTATGTAGAGAGAGATCTATGTAGAGAGAGATCTATGTAGAGAGAGATCTATGTAGAGAGAGATCTATGTAGAGAGATCTATGTAGAGAGATCTATGTAGAGAGATCTATGTAGAGAGATCTATGTAGAGAGAGATCTATGTAGTGAGATCTATGTAGAGAGATCTATGTAGAGAGAGATATATGTAGAGACATCCATGTATAGAGATCTATGTATAGATATCTATGTAGAGAGATCTATGTATAGAGATCTATGCAAAGATAGATCTATGTAGTGATAGATCTTTGCAGAGAGAGATCCATGTAAAGATAGATCTATGTAGTGATAGATCTTTGCAGAGAGAGATCCATGTATAGATAGATCTATGTAGAGAGAGATCTATGTAGTGAGAGATCTATGTAGTGAGAGATCTATGTAGTGAGAGATCTATGTAGAGAGATCTATGTATAGAGATCTATGTATAGAGATCTATGTAGAGAGAGATCTTTGCAGAGAGAGATCCATGAATAGATAGATCTATGTAGAGAGATCTATGTAGAGAGAGATCTATGTAGTGAGAGATCTATGTAGAGAGATCTATGTAGAGAGATCTATGTATAGAGATCTATGTATAGAGATCTATGTAGAGAGAGATCTATGTAGAGAGAGATCTTTGCAGAGAGAGATCCATGAATAGATAGATCTATGTAGAGAGATCTATGTAGAGAGATCTATGTAGTGAGAGATCTATGCAGAGAGAGATCTATGTAGAGAGATCTATGTAGAGAGAGATCTATGCAGAGAGAGATCCATGTATAGATAGATCTATGTATAGAAAGATATATGTAAAGAGAGAGATCTATGTAGAAGAGATCTATGTAGAAGAGATCTATGTAGAGAGAGATCTATGTAGAGAGATCTTTGTAGAGAGAGATCCATGTATAGATAGATCTATGTATAGAAAGATATATGTAAAGAGAGAGATCTATGTAGAGAGAGATATATGTATAGAGATATATGTAGAGACATCCATGTATAGACATCTATGTAGAGAGAGATCCATGTAGAGATATATGTATAGAGATCCATGTAGAGAGAGAGATCTAAGTTGAGAGAGATCTATGTAGAGATATATGCATAGAGATCTAAGTAGAGAGAGATCTATGCAGAGAGAGATCTATGCAGAGAGAGATCTATGCAGAGAGAGATCCATGTAGAGATATCTATGTAGAGATTGATCTATGTATAGAGATCTATGTATAGAGATCTATGTAGAGAGAGATCTATGTAGAGAGAGATCTATGTAGAGAGAGATCTATGTAGAGAGAGATCTATGTAGAGAGAGATCTATGCAGAGAGAGATCTATGTAGAGAGATATATGTAGATAGATATATGTAGATAGATATATGTAGATAGATCTATGCAGAGAGAGATCTATGTAGAGAGAGATCTATGTAGAGAGAGATATATGTAGAGAGAGATATATGTAAATAGAGAGATCTATGTAGAGAGAGATCCATGTAGATAGAGATCCATGTAGAGAGAGATCCATGTATAGAGAGATCCATGTATAGAGAGAGAGATCTATGTAGAGAGAGATCTATGTAGATATATATATATATATATATATATATATAGAGAGAGAGAGAGAGAGAGAGAGAGAGAGATCTATGTAGAGCGAGATCTATGTAGAGAGAGATATATAGATCTACCCCGTCGCACGATCGCCGCTGTCACCGGGGCCGTCTGTGGATGGACATGTGGTCGTCTACCCTCTCTGTCTACCACGGCGGTCCTCTCCCATGTCAGATGTGCTACCCAGTAGATTCGTCATGTTTTTCTAAGGTGAATAAGAAACTCACCTGTACGCGAGGGTCATGCACTCGAACAGTTTCGTTAGGGAAGCATCGATGGAGAGATGCGACGTACTCGTCTTCCCAAAGTGGTACGTCTGACAGGTCTGTTTATTGACAGTGTCGAAGTCGTAACCTTTCTTTGGTGGGTGTTCAATGTGAGGAGTTGACACCATAAAATGTCCACTGTGGATGATCTGTGACTCGCGTCCGTCCGACTTCTTTAACGCGAGCTGCGGTTCCTCCACGTCCGAGTCCTCGTCCTGCTTGGCCGCCGCGCCTCGGTACACTCGCACGTCTCGGGTCGCCATACTTGTGTTGCTTCTTTGTTCAGCTGTTAGTCAAGTCGTTCAACTGTCGTTAACACCGTGAACTACTGTGTGCTCTTCCTCCGCGACTTTAACGTCAAGCGAAAAATACATAAAACTCATTTTTTTATAAAACCCCTTTAGTTTAGTACTCCATAATTTTGGTTGATTTCGCGCACACAGTGGGTTTTATGATGTAGCACTCAAAACTCTTGCGTTTCGTCAACTAAGTCACTCATGATTGGTTAGAGTCTGACTACACCCGCCCACTGAAGGGTACGTCACAGAAACAAGTCACTCATGATTGGTTAGAGCCGGCTACACCCTCCCACTGACGAACTCGCATTAGATAAACAGACGGTGCCGAATCGGGCAATTTTAAGTCATTAAAGGTTTCTCAGATTGATAAATATGCTCTTGTGGCAAAATTCGTAAATATGATTTGGCTATAAATATGTTACTTTTGGATAATTATCTCTATCTGAAATATCAAGTTTCCCTGGAAAAGAAGATTATATATTTAAACCCCAGGCGCCCTCCTCCGGCGGTCTTTATACACACACACACGATATTCGCTTTTGGTTTTGGTGAGCTGCCTTCACATTGTCTGAATTCTGGCATATCGCACTACGTTACAAGCCCTCCAGCCATGAAGACTGTGACTGATGTTGTTTCACAAACCTACACCCAACCAATGAATAGTTTAGACTGCTTTTTGCTTGCCCAGAGCAAGACCTTGTTTATAAAAAAAAAATAACAGCAACTACAAGGACAAGTGCAATGCAGTAAAACAATGGAAAAGTCTCCCACAAAACATCCCTTCAAATATGTGTACTGTCTAATCAAATCTCAGAATTGCAAATGCATGTATAGTTTTCTCCATTGTGAATCATGTCAATTGTCATATTTTGTGTCACATCATAAATGTAATAAAAACCAAATAATTACATTTGCTGTATGATTTATGCATATACCATGTCTGAAATAAATAATTATGTATTCATAACAAAGTCATACATTTTCACTTGAGTTCTCAGTCAGATTAAACATAGCATTGAAAACAAGGCACACTTGCGAGCCTGTATAAAAATGCAGAATGCACCCTCACCATAAAAATGGCAACAGAAAATGGAGGATATTTGCTCCACTGGTGAATAATGACAAGACCTGTAGTAAAACGGTTTTCACTAGAACCACGGAACATCAAAAGTATATCATTAATAAATTACTATTAGCCAGTTAAAATTAGATTCTTGGAAACCAAGAATACAAAAACTCTTATGAAGCCACTTTAGACAGTTAATAATATTTTATATTTTATAGAACCAAGTTCAATAAATTGCAATAATGCATCACATTTACATCCTTGGCCATACTCAAGCTAAATGCTTTGAATGTCTTGCAATTTAATTAGATTTAAACATCTCATCTTATCCTACTTTAAAACTGAGTGCAATTACAAACATACCCATAAACTTCTTCTTGTCAAAAATGAACTTCAGCAGCCGCACAATGTTAATAAGTACATGTTTAATAGAAAGGGTTCATTTTAACATGGACAAAAGGTATAAAATAGTGCAAATGCTTAAACTGTTTTTTTCAAAAACCACTCATCAGTGGTTTAAGAACTATACAAGGAACTCCACAAACAAACATCACAAACCTCTTGTTAACAGCACACTAGCTTATAGAGCAAATCAGGCAGTCTGCACAAACAAACCACACTATAGCAACCAACATACAAAACACAGAAACAGAACTTTACTCAAAGATCCTATGGGAGAAAACTGGAAAAGTCAACAACAAATCAAGACCTAGAGAAAAATGTCCAGCATAAATTTGTCTTCTATGCAAGTAGTGTAAAACTACTGAAGATGACCACACAGGCCATCACAAACAAAAGCTTATAGTGATCCATGGGAATGTTACTCAAATGAAACCAAATGTAGGCATCCACTGACTCACAGTGATTTCCAGTCTATGGGTTTCTTTCCAGATTTCTTTAACAGTTCATTGGTCTTTGAGAAATGTTTGCACCCAAAGAAGCCACGATGTGCAGACAGTGGAGAGGGGTGAACACTCTGGAGGACATGGTGCCGCTTCTACAAGATGGCAACAAAGAAAACAACTCTGTAGGTCACAAATGACGACAACTGACAAACACTCCAAGTGTTTTTGATCATTTTGAAATGAAGTATATCTCAGACTTACTCTGTCAATTGCAGCCCCCTTCTTCTGAGCATAGGAGCCCCACAGCATGAAGACCAGACCTTCCAGGTTAGCACTAAGCCAATTCACCACAGCATCTGTAAAGATCTCCCATCCTTTGTCCTTGTGAGAGTTGGCCTGATGTGCTCGGACGGTCAGCACAGCATTCAGCAAAAGAACACCTGCAAAGTCATGACATGGCCTTTAAACTCACTTCATATGTTTACATGAAGCGACAGCAACCAGGAAGAGAAAGTGGTCACCTTGTTTTGCCCATCCAGTCAGATCACCATGACCTGGATGCTGAAAGCCCTCAATGTCTGCTTGCAGTTCTTTATACATGTTCACCAAGCTGCAAGTAAAACATGAATACACATTATACACATGTTGACATCTCACAAACATGAGCCCCATACAGCAATAAGAACGCCCAAATCCTGCTGTACAGACGTTTTAACACGCATACCATTTTAGAATTGCTTATGTACATAGTTTTTCTTTGAAATCACTATGCAAAATAATTACTCAATAAAAAATAATTCATATTGAAATAATATGCCTTAATATATCTTTGATTTCCATCATCACCATCACATATTTTAATTACTGAGCTCTAACCAGTGTTTGCTAGAAACAGCACATTAGCACCTGAAAGGACCCAAATCAGTGGTCAGAAAACCAGCAGTACCTTGGAGGAGGTGGAACAGGCCTTTGCACACTGAAGCACAGCCCGTGAGCCTGGTTAGGCCCGTGATATGGGTCCTGACCAAGCACCACAACCTTTACCTGCAGAAACAAACACTTTTCTCGTTAGTGGGTGCTCATACACGGTCCTGACACATTTTTGAACCGATTCGTTTCTTAATGTTTTATAATGGTATCGTTTGAGCATCACTTATTCCATAAACATAATGGCAGTGTAATAAAACTCACATCTTCTATCTCGCACATGTGGGTCCACGTGAACACTTGGTGGAGGGGCGGATAGATGGTGTGTTTTTGCCTCTCCTCCGCAACAAAGGACATTAACTGTTGAAAGAATGTCCTACTTCATGAATGCCGGAGCAATAGCCGATGAATCACAAATGAACTTGGTGCAATGTCTTACTGATCGGAAATAAGGTTTTCCAAACTGAGCGCCAAGTGCTCTTCGCCAACTTTCCCCAATTCCAGCCGGAGTGGCGTGAGCTGCCAGCAGGTCCTGCGCCTTCTCGCTCCTGGCGGTCCGATCCAGCAGTTCGGGGCTCCGGGACGGCGACGGCAGCACTGCACTGGGGGCTGTTTTTAACTTCTTCACCTGGGATGAAATCTTAGTATACTTGGTAGAAATCCATAATCGTTTCAGATGAAGGTTCGTTACTTGTACGCTCAAAATTCGCAGCGGAATATTTGAAAATAGAGTCATCGCGTGTCCGTGTCTGAACCAGTGACGGTATATATACTTACATATATACTTATATATACGGTCTCTGGTACCAACACTAACGTGATCTTATAATTAACGTGATCTTATATCTTCTAGTTACCGCTGATCACAGCGCTGTGTGCGGACCTTTATTGTAGGAACACAACGTTGACATTGACCGAACGCTACGAATCGTGTATAACAACAGACTCGACAATGCGAGTAAGTCGTTTTCTAAATATATTAGTTTATAATTGTATATTATATATTCTGTTCATCTTTTAGCAGCGTAAAGGACCTCGTGTGTGTTTTGGTTGCGTGTGACGTAGGCTTTACTTCCGGGTCAGCAGGTCTACACGCGCGCGCAGCGCTCCGTTTCGGTAGTTGAAACATATTTAGATGCAGGTATGTGAAAACGTATTTAGACGCAGGTAGGGCAGCGAAACACGATTAACACGTTAAAGAACAATGTGAAGCCAAAAAACAAAATAGCTATACGTGTGGTGAGACACGCGCGTCCTAATTAAAGGAGCGAGGTAGGCGGATGATGCAGCCGCGCGTGCGGGTCTAACGCTTATTCTCACCTTACACGCGCCGTCGCTCCCAGTTTGCTCCTCAAAATCTCTTTTTTTGCTCGTTGGAGCGAAAAATGATTTGATGCTTTTCTGCCCAATCATTTTCAACAATGGAAAACGTCTGTTAAACGTCTGAGTAAACCGACTGGTAATGTAGGAACTCCGAGTCGAGACGCCTGGGTCTTAGTTTCTCACGTCCCGCCAAATGTTTATCCAACCAATGAAAACGCGACATGAGTTTAGGGCCCCCACTTTACACACCACTCACTCACAATCAGGTATAATTAATATACATATCATATATGATGACAGTCCAATCGGTTAAAATCACTTTAAATATTTGTTTTACACATAAAGGTCTGTTTCCCAGGTCATTACATTAACAGAAGTGAATGCGCTAGTGACTACAGAATGCACAAGCAAGTAGCTGTGTGTGCACAACAAAACAGAGGTGTGAGGGAGGACCTTCTACAGCAGGCCTCTAAAGAAGTGCGTAAAGACGAAGTTGAGGATGTTGAGGAGGAATTCCCTCAACCCATCCCTTGGCAGAAGATTGAGGCAGAAGGCTTGGACTGTGACTACAGTTTCCTGTTCTCCAAAGAGGAGGCTGACCGGCTTTTTCACCATCTGGAGAATGAGGTGGATTATTTCACAGGTATTAATGGCTTTTTAATCAGTGTAAGGTACATGTAAATTAGCATTTTGAATATAATGATAAACATTTTTGTCGTTATGTGTTCAAATCATGTTATCAAATGATGCCTAGAGATTTTTTTATGTTCCTGATATTTTGTTTTCTTCCTTTTCCTTCTAGGTGAAAAAGCGAAGGTGCAGGTGTTCGGGAAATTGCACAGTGTCCCCCGACAGCAAGCCACCTATGCGGAGGAAGGGCTGACGTACTCTTTCTCTGGAGTGCATCTTCTAGCCCGAACGTGGACTCCTACCTTGGAGTACATCCGCGATGCCATCACCAATGTGACGGGGCA
Organism: Brachyhypopomus gauderio; assembly: GCF_052324685.1. Taxonomy (NCBI): domain Eukaryota; kingdom Metazoa; phylum Chordata; class Actinopteri; order Gymnotiformes; family Hypopomidae; genus Brachyhypopomus; species Brachyhypopomus gauderio. The sequence continues at coordinate 1,407,215 of NW_027506876.1, read as the reverse complement.
GACCTTTAACTTTGTCCTCATAAACAGGTGTTTATCCACCATCACTCTAAATTTACAGTGAACTTATTACACATCATTAGTTTGCACATGTATTGGTAGGAATTTTTGATTTTTTTCCCTGAAACCTCTGCTGTTCTTTTTCCTCAGGTATAAAGATGGCCTGGATCATATAGGTGAACACAGAGATGATGAGCGAGAGTTGGATACTACATGTCCCATTGCTTCTGTGTCACTGGGGGCTGCCCGTGACTTCATCTTCAGACATAAGGACGCCCGGGGAGGGCAAAGAAAACGAAACATCGAGCCTGTGAAGTTGGAGCTGGCACATGGAAGCCTTCTGCTCATGAACGCCCCCACCAACACATACTGGTATCACAGCCTCCCCATCCGGAAGAAGGTAAAGACGCCGAGGATCAACCTCACCTTCAGACGCATTGTTGAAGGACCCAAAAGCAACGTTAAAAACCAATGAGTCTTTCTGTGATGGTGTGTAACATCAGAGTGGAGCATTAAGAGTGTTTGATCACATTATTTTAGTCTTTTGAGTTAAGCACTTAAAAAAAAAAAAAAAAAAGTGTTACACTGAGCCAACGGCTTGTCATTTTTTTTTGTCAAGTTCCACTGTCCACTGGTGTTGCCAATGACAATATGCGGTTGAATTAACTATTCTATAATAAAGTTTAGTTAACAAAGATGCAAAGTCAAGATTATTCAAAGGAAATGTATTTTTTATATAAAACCAAAACTACATGTGGAATAAATAAATGAAACACAACCATACTTCTGTACAAGACATATCTAATGCAGAGTGGAAAAAAACAAAACAATATGGTCCCAATGAGTAAATTTTTGCTAAAAGGTTCAAAGATTGAACTACAGAAGGCAATATTTTGGCGAAATATTGTGGCAAAATCAAAAGGGTAATAACAAAAATGTTATTGTATAAATATATACATATTTTTGCAAGCAGACATATCCGAGTGATTTTTTCTAAAAGTCATACTTAGTGTCTATATGCCAGCACTGCTGGACTGCGTATGAGGTATTTGCACAGCTGTCTGTCCATAACCTGCCTGTTAAAGTCTAATGAAAACCACTTTGTTTCTCCTTGGACAGCTACACAAGATAACGGCAGACGCTTGCCAGAGAAAGACAAGTACTTAATGGATCTGATGGGGATGTGGTCAAAATCCTGTTCTTGTGCAATGTGGACTTTCTAAGGTTGTAGTGCTATTGAAATGGTGACCTGCATTTCAAAGCTTTGCACTCCATAACTGTCACAGTTTATACTGAACATTAGTGGAAATGGAGAGTTTCGCTGGGACGCAAGATTGTGAAACACCAACGCGGGCACTTAGGAGACGTGTGTTTATGGACGTGTGTGTATGTGGGGACACAGACTAAAAGACTAAACAAGCTTATTTCAGTAACACAAGGCACACAGCCTAGCAGGACGTATGCTACAAGCTACAGTCTTCACAGCAGAACTGCAGTGTCCGAGGAGAAGCTCTCCAACTTCTTAACCTGTGACTAGTACCATTCACTCACATGACCGTATCTTTTGACTACCTATCTGTGGATTAACAAAAGAAAAAAGAACCACACCTTTCAGCTACAGCAGCAGAGCCCATCATTTTCAACATGACTAACAGTGTGTTGACCCTCCTGAGCAAAGGAAAGACTGGAGAAATAATGGTTCGCTTTGAAACAGCACGTGGGAGTTGATGGTGATGACTGAGAAGTCCATCCATGGCCGTCTCTGCCATGTTGGGAGGGACGCTGACTTGACCGTTCTAAGCACAGAGGAAGTAGCAGGAGGTGACGTTATGACAGGGCAGGCTGTTCTAGGATCAGTGCAATGTAAAACCCCTGGCCCCCACCCCACAGTCTCACAGCTTGGATCTTGATTTTATCCTATTAACCAACTATAATGAGACCAGAAACCTCTGGATTTTCACCCTGTCCATTCTGAAGGGTGACTGTAAGGGATGAGTGCGTTTCTCAGGGAGGGGGTAGATGAACAGGGACATGTACAACTTAATGTCTGAAATAAAACGAGTCGAAGTACATAGGGAGAGAGAAGGGAGATCACTAGAGTGTAACAGTTGGTAAAAGACAGTTAGTTTTCTTCAGAGGACGAGTCTAGTTTGCCTTTCTTGCTTGGAGGAGCACCGTCTTCCATATCCTGCCAGGAAAAAGTCAATAAAATAAACAAATGAGTCAATAAACTGAGCAGAGTAGCCTTGCTAAACTACTACAGTATATCTGACAGTGAAAAACCAATAATTCCCTAGTAAATACTGCTCAACATTTACAAACTGCCCAACAGATCAAACTCAACATCAAATCCATTACATGAAAAATGAAAATGTATCTGATGAGCCTTTAAAAACATCCTTAAAAAATACGGATTGCAGTGCCCAAGTTAGTTTGATTCAAGTTTCAGTCACGAAGTAACAACTGACAGCTTGATTTCAATGAAATGTGCCATATTTTGTCAATTGTGATTTTTACACCCCAATCGAAATTTGTCCTCCGCTTTTAACCCATCTGTGCAATCAGAACACACACACACACTAGTGATTAATAGGGGGCTGTGGATCACATGTGTCCAGAGCGGTGGGCAGCCCTAGCCCGGCACCCGGGGAGCAGTTGGGGTTAGGTGCCTTGCTCAAGGGCACCTCAGTCATGGCCTGTCTGGGAATCGAACCCACGACCCTCCGGTCACAAGACCAGTTCCCTAACCGCCAGGCCATGACTGCCCATGAAAGGCCATGAAAGCTCAAGCTTTAACGTTACCTGAGCAGCGTTAGAGGAGTCTGTAAAGTGTTCGTGTTCTCCCTGTGGTTTGCCATCCCGCTTGGCTGTTGAGTCTGACGAGGAATGATTTTGTCCTAATAACAAGATAATTAAATTCTGTAAAACGTTATTTGAATCCCCAGTACCACAGACACACAACCATTTGATGAACTGACCAGACTTGCTGTCCTGACCAGACAAAGACTGTTTATTGGGAAACTGGTCACTCTTGGCCTCGTTGCTGTCGCTCTGTGACATCACCATAGGTTCAGGGGTGGGGCTAGTGTTGTTACTGGTCTCTTGCTTCAAAGGGGAGGAGTCAGCGATGGAACTCTGATTACTGTTGTCGTCTGTGAAAGAGAAAATACAATTAAAGGACAGGCACAAATCACTGATGAGGTCTTTAGGTCGTTAGCACCATGGCAAACACTGCATAAATCAGTTGATTTAAAGTCTGCCTGCTTTATTATCTGATAACGCCCTCAAGTGGTAAGGGAGATTAAAGGTACAATAATGAAAAGCAGATTTATATACGGATATGACTGTATACAGAAAGATATTCAAAATATTTATAGTGTAACAATTCAAATTGCAAGTACAGTTTGAATAGTAAAATAATATAACTAACCAATTAATTTTTATTAACTAAGTGAAATGCAAACTAAAAGATTCACCTTAATTTTAAATAGGGATGGGCTTCACAATGCCAGCGTCTGGCTTGGAAGTCAACAAAAACAGCAGCTACCAATAAAAGGCGCTAAAACAGCTACAAATGTGAACTGCCCACAAATCTCTATATAATGAGCATGAGTGAGACGTCACGCTGTTACCGTGCATGTCCATCATCCCAGGAGACGAGCTGTTCTCCGGGGTCGTGACCTCTGACCCATACTTGTCATCCTTCCCCTTCTTCTTGTTCTTGTTTTTCTGCGAAAGGAAACAATTTGACTACAAACTGGAGTTTTCTGTACAAACCACAAACCTACATTAGATGGACCAGAAAAACCTTGTATAATTAATAAACAATATTTCACGATATGAAAGATGAAGTTGTCTGTGCTGCTGTCATTCCTCCTGCTGGGATAACTGATGTGGGAAAATGACTGTGTTCATCATTACGCTTACATCATCAGACTTGGGCTCCATCACCGGTACCCACTTGTAAATCCGCAAGGACGTGTCCCCAACCGTCACCCACTTCTTCTCCCTGGGGAACAGACCAGTTTTTCTGTTATTTTAACCCAGCATGGAATACGTTTCATACATGGTCATCCAAACCTAGACACCTCAGAAAACACCCACAGAGAGACATTTAAAAAAAACTCAATAAATCACATCTCTGTGCCTGTCTGCAATATACAAGTATTTTGTATTTAATACCATTATGAATAAGAATAAATATGGATAATGCAAGTTAAAAGGTGTCAGGGGGCTGAACAGGGGTCAAAAAATATATTACATAACTAAATATGAGAGGGATCTTTACATCAAAGTGATGTTTTTAGTGATTTCTAGGTATTGTTCATGCTTGCAGCGTTACATAGAGGCTTTAACAAACGAGTATCAACATACTAAATTAATATTAACTCAATGTCCCGTTAATTTATTTCTTCATCAGCCAAACATTTTAACCTATGTGTTATATCAAAGATAATGCATTGAGTGAAGATATTAACCAAGAACTCTGAACGTGAGTGACAGTATTTCCCTGTAATATTAGGCTACAAACAGCAGGCATAAATCGAGTCACAAATCACAGGCAGTAACAAACATACTAATTAAAATGAAGTTTATACTTCACCAAGTCGCTTGGAAATGACAAGCGTGCACAAATGCGCCGTGTTACAAGAAACATGTATGATCGTCTAATCGTGTTATAGCTTAAGATTTTGAGCAACAAATCCTTCTGTCTGAGTGAAAATTTTAAAATACTGCAATTTCTACATTTAGTTGCAAATTGACCCAGATAGGCTAAACATGGGAATGTTATGAAATATTCTTAGGTACTTTTTATTAGTATATTTGAGGTCAGCTTATGAGGATTAAATGAGATCCTAATGAAACATTTCTAGATCTTGGTGGTTGTGAAGGTTTAGCTTCACTCGGGCGCCTACATCAAGGCTGGCAGCATGTCAGTGTCCCCACCACGTTTATTTATCCTACAGTTGAACTCGAAGCGATGAGTTTAAACCCAGGACATGTCATTATTCTCACCCAGCAGCGCTGAGTTTAAACCCGGGACATGTCATTATTCTCACCCAGCAGCGCTGAGTTTAAACCCGGGACGTGTCTCTATTCTCAACCAGCAGCGCTGAGTTTAAGCCCGGGACGTGTCTCTATTCTCACCAAGCAGCGCTGAGTTTAAACCCGGGAAGTGTCTCTATTCTCTGAGTTTAAACCCGGGACGTGTCTCCATTCTCCGAGTTTAAACCCGGGACATGTCTCCATTCTCCGAGTTTAAACCCGGGACGTGTCTCCATTCTCCGAGTTTAAACCCGGGACGTGTCTCCATTCTCCGAGTTTAAACCCGGGACGTGTCTCCATTCTCCGAGTTTAAACCCGGGACGTGTCTCTATTCTCCGAGTTTAAACCCGGGACGCGTCTCTATTCTCAGAGTTTAAACCCGGGACGCGTGTCTATTCTCTGAGTTTAAACCCGGGACGCGTGTCTATTCTCTGAGTTTAAACCCGGGACGCGTGTCTATTCTCTGAGTTTAAACCCGGGACGCGTGTCTATTCTCTGAGTTTAAACCCAGGACGCGTGTCTATTCTCTGAGTTTAAACTCGGGACGCGTCTCTATTCTCTGAGTTTAAACCCGGGACGCGTCTCTATTCTCTGAGTTTAAACCCGGGATGCGTCTCTATTCTCTGAGTTTAAACCCGGGACGTGTCTCTAATCTCTGAGTCTAAACCCGGGACGCGTGTCTATTCTCTGAGTTTAAACCCGGGACGCGTGTCTATTCTCTGAGTTTAAACCCGGGACGTGTCTCTAATCTCCGAGTCTGAACCCGGGACGCGTGTCTATTCTCTGAGTTTAAACCCGGGACGTGTCTCTAATCTCTGAGTTTAAACCCGGGACGTGTCTCTAATCTCTGAGTTTAAAACCGGGACGTGTCTCTATTCTCTGAGTTTAAACCCGGGACGTGTCTCTATTCTCTGAGTTTAAACCCGGGACGTGTCTCTAATCTCACCCAGCGCACCGGGCACCGAGATGAGACTAACGCCGTTATCACCGCACCGCGCCTCCTCACAGCTCAACCCAGCCGGCATTACAGGCTCAAACACAAACGGCTTCATGTGACTGCAACGAAATGGCTTCTAGGTTCAACCCACATTAAAATTTAATGGAAAGAAAATGCTCTCTCTCACAAGTAATCGATTTTAAAGAGACGACAACCTGGTGAACTGCGCGGAGAGGCGCCGCACACCTGAGCGGAGTAATCACACCGAAACTGGACTGATTAAAGCCGCTTTCCTTTCACTTCATTGTTTCTTCTCGTCTCTCCTCCCCCCACAAGCTGGGCTTTCTCTTCCTTAATGGATATGTCCTCTTGCTCTTACCATTTTCGTACTTTTTCAATAGCGGCCATAACCCGCTTGATGTCATCTTTGGCCCTGCTCCGGGTCTCCGCTCGTACCGACCTGCCCGACATTTCGGCTGCTGGTAAAAATCTTTTAGCTGTGGAGACAATGCGAACACAGGGAGGACGGAGGGCGTTGTGCGCATGCGCCAGCCACACAGCCGCGTGCCCTCCGAGCACGAGACGGGCAGATAAACGCACTGGTGCCGCACTAAATTAAACTATCTTACCAAATTAAACTTTTTTACCATATTAAACTATCTTAGTTCACTCTTCTGTTTTATCCGGAACTTTAAAACTTGGAGCGCGAACAACTGGACTAAACAACATTAAATTATGCTCACTCAACCTTAATAATGAATAAGAAAAAAACACCGACGATAGCGTAGCTCAGTTAATGTTTATTTCTCTACAACGACCCGTTTTAAATGTATAATGTTTATGTATATTTGCATATATTATTTTAATACCGAAAGAAACAAAATCAGTAAAACATTAAGCATCTTAAAAGTAAGCCTAAAATATTTAGATTCGTTTCTTCCTGAAGCTAGTCGAGCGAATCAAAAAGAGCACATTATTTCTGCTCAAAGGAGTGGTGAGGAAGAGGATGAGGAGTGTTGGTCATGAGGGACCTCCTCGCTGCTAATGGGGAACCCCAACATTCTTCTGGCAAATGTGGCCACGGTGAAGTTTGGAGGCAACTCGCTTTCCAGCAGAAATTGATCTGTTTCTAGACATACAACCAAATACACAATGGATTAACCATTAACGCCTTAACCATTTCCAACGCAAACACACACACACACACACACACAGTGCAGCAGCTTCAGAACGCGTGTAAGAACACACTGAACATTTCTGGATTCATAGAGGCTTTTGATCATTTAGTGCTAAATTACAAAAATAAAATACATAAATAGAAATCTGTGGGTTTACACTTGAATACAAAGAAATCAGCTATCTTAGCAGTTCACATAACTACTATTACAAGTAACAGGTGAGATTTACATGCAGATAACCCACACTGTCCACCGCCAATCAACTACTAATGAAAACAGACTGCATTAATAGTTCCACCCAAACTGTGAATATTGTGATGTCCCAGAAAACAAACAAAAAACATATTTGAAGCTAAAGGCAGAGGGCAATACGCAATAATGGTGGGTAAAACATACCATCACATGGACCTCTACCTGATTGAGGTGGTGCTCCTTCCTCATTAGAGCCCAACAGTGTTGTGAAGCATTCTCCCAGCTCCTCCTCAGTCATGCGCTCTCCTACAAGAGGAAACCAGCTTCAAATACACAGCCAGGTCTCCAGCTAACATGTAATTAATTCAATATACCCACTGCTTCAGTAAGCAACATCACCTTAGTTAGACGCTACATCTAAAGTATATATATATAACACACCCAAACAAACACCACTCAAAGGTTGGACACAGCTGACTGAATGTATGTTCTTCATAGAATTAAAGGCATTTTAGCCAATGGTTTATGCTTCTAAGACAAATATGAATAATTAATATTGGTGGCCTATATATGAATGTTTTTCCAAAAGAATGTATACAGTATATGATTAAAATAATAATAATGAAATTTTAAATGAATTTAAATTGCTTCTTCAAAAAATTCATGACTTTTGCCCCTCATCTTCAGGGCATCATAGGTGCTGCCTCATGAAGCTCGTTAAGAACACCAGGAGCATACAAAGCATCACCTCAAACTTTCCAGGAGTGGGTGGCTCTGAAGAACTTCTCAAGAACCACCAATTAACATGTTATACATAGCAAAAAATAATATGTTATGGATAAACCTGCTTATTTATGTAGAGCTATTTGCTGTTGGCCCAGGACATCCCATCCATTAGTAAATATAAAACACTATAGTAGATTTAATGGGCTTCATCACAGCTTAGATAAATGACCCATGGGACCCATTTAAGTCCAATGAGAAGCTGCAAGTCTCTTATTACTATATTAATTGGCAAGGTTGATAATGGAAGACAACAATTTTGAGAAGATATGGGTTAAACAACAGCAAAGGTCCCTTTGAATACGCCTCATGTAATGATCCCATAACACTCTCTGAAAACCACATAGCTGCATTAATACAGTACCCCTGTTATGGTATATGGGAGTAGTGTAACCTGTACAGATACTCCTGGTATGGTATGTGGTAGTAGTGTAACCTGTACAGGTACTCCTGGTATGGTATGTGGTAGTAGTGTAACCTGTACAGGTACCCCTGGTATGGTATGTGGTAGTACTGTAACCTGTACAGGTACTCCTGGTATGGTATGTGGTAGTAGTGTAACCTGTACAGATACTCCTGGTATGGTATGTGGTAGTAGTGTAACCTGTACAGGTACTCCTGGTATGGTATGTGGTAGTAGTGTAACCTGTACAGGTACCCCTGGTATGGTATGTGGTAGTAGTTTAACCTGTACAGGTACTCCTGGTATGGAATGTGGTAGTAGTGTAACCTGTACAGGTACTCCTGGTATGGTATGTGGTAGTAGTGTAACCTGTACAGGTACTCCTGGTATGGTATGTGGTAGTAGTGTAACCTGTACAGGTACCCCTGGTATGGTATGTGGTAGTAGTGTAACCTGTACAGGTACCCCTGGTCTGCAGTAGCTCCAGCAGATCTTCTCGGGTGATAACTGCCCAACCGTCCTCTGCTGCCCCCAGCACCTGGAAGGCTTTACACAGCTCCTTCCAGGAGGTGCCACAGACTGGCCGGTGGTTGACAAACAGCTTAATAAATTCCTGCAGGTCCACATGAGTGACGTAGTTCCCCGTCTCAGCATAACGGCTGAATTTGACCTCGTTTTGCATGTCCTCCAGCTAGAACAGAAAAAACAATAAAACAGGGCCACAATAATAACAAATGGAATGGACTATTCTGCTCTTTACTTTCTACAGAAGTAAACAATTACACAGAAACGATCAGTCCTTGACTGTGTCCAGTCTTGATTCCCAGGCAATGCTGTCTGAATGTGTTACACCACACATCAGCAACGCTCACTTGCACAGGGAAATATCAGACCCAGACATAACTGAGTCTCCCATGGTGCTTGGAGTCAGCACTATGCCCAGTTTAAAATGGCAATTTGGAGACATGTATTTGATAAAGCGGCTGCGTATTCCATTTTGTTGGCCTAGTCTATTGTGGGTGTAAACAGCCGGTACCTGCTGCTCTGTGGGGTAGAATCCCAGCGCTCTCATGCCATAGGTCACTTCACTAAGAGGGATATGATTGGACACACCAATGGTTTCCATGGAATCGATGCCATGATTGCGCAACTGACAGTAGTAAAAGAAATCTTCCATGTCCTAATGGGAAAAAACGTAAACTGGCAACAATAAAAGACAGTATAATAAAACACAGTATTCCTAAGAGGAGCATATAAAAAGATTACAATAAATTGAGTGGTGTTTGGTGAAAAACATGAGAGGATACATAAAAAACAGCTCTATTAGCTAAAAGTACAATAAGCCATATGTAATTAAATAATATTTCAAGGAATAGTACGTTGTAACCATTACTTCCATTAACATTGACATATATATGTACATATATATGTTAAAGTGTTATGCATATACTGTATACAAGCATTCAGATCATTTAAAGTCTTACCCTAAAAAGCTCTCCATCTCGTCCTCCTTCTAAAAGCGTGTAAAAGGGAAGCAGGTCTTTTCCTCCCAAAGCTGCAGCTGCCTCCAATGCGCTACAAATGCAGACGTTGAATCCTTAGCGGACGAGCGCAGACGACCACACAGACAGACGGGCTTACAGTACATTATAAAGGTCATCATAAAAGTCCAGTTATCTCAGACAACACATACTGCAGACTGGCATTACATCTACAGTGCTTGTCAGACTATGCAGAATTACATACATATTCATGAGTGTGGCAGTACGTGTGTTGTATGGGAATTGAACCCATAACCTTGGCATTACTAGATTTTTACTCCATCTGCTGTACCAGGTAAGCAAATTAATGATAGCGTGAGTGTCAATATGAGTAATAATAGGAGATTAAATAAAAAGACACTTATCAAATCACAACAATATGTAAATAGATACTTTTACCAAAAAAGTTATATCTTATGTAATGTTGCTGTTATCCTAGAGACATACGGAAGGCTGATCCCCCATGAGAAGACTGCCCTGTCTACACCACCCGCAGTGAAAACATATCTGCCATCATAGGAACAGGTCAGACTGGAGACAGCCGTGGAGTGGCACAACACTGCAGATGACTTGAACGGGTTCCCATCCAGGGGCAGAATTTGAAGTCCAACCTACAACAAGAAGGGGGCAAACAGAAAAACCCAATAACAGAAAAAATCACCCATCTCAGTTTAACAGTTTTGGATATAGGTCAAACCAGCTCGAACCTTGTCTTGCGTTATATAAGCCATGTAACGAGAGTTGAGATGCCCATCTGTAGAAGGTGGGAGCATCTGTATCCTCTTCACAGGTGAACCATACGTGGGACCAAGGACAGTTTTTCTGCACATACACAAAAATCCCCACTAACATAAGATAAAAAAATGGGTTTCTGAAGAGAAAGAAAAAATAGTTTGAAAATACAAGTGTCAAAGTTGCAATGTACATCCACAAATATCAATGTCTTTACCTGGATTAACCAAATATGTTGGAGTGAATAGTCCTGCACAATTAATGTTTACACTAATGCTTAATATACCAGCTTCATCACCACATATCTGCTGATCAGGGGTGGAAAGTAACTAATTACACTTACTCACATTTGTCACGGTGAGCGGGCCGGGTCGCCACCAGAGGGCGCGCATCCCGGCCAGCAGCCGATCCCAGCACACACCCCCGCGCACGCAACCACTCCCACAGTCACAATCACCAACATACTGAACACCTGTTTCTTGTTTACTTTGCTCTTCTTAAGCCCGCAGGTCGTCTGGTCCAGTGCTGCACGTTGCCGCTACATGAGCGTCTCTGGTTTCTGCGTGTCCGTCACTGCGTTCCCTACCTGCGTGCGCTACGAGCTTTACCTTGCATCACTTGCAGTGCGTGCTTTAGGAGCCTTACTAGTGTGCGCTACGAGCTTTACCTTGCATCACTTATAGTGTGTGCGCTACAAGCTTTACCTTGCATCACTTGCAGTGCGCTAAGAGCTTTACTGGTTTGGTTGCCATGGACAATAAACATCCTTCTGTTCAACCCCCGTCTCCGGCTGCCTCTGTCCCGACGCCTCCGGCATCACAACATTACTGTAATTGGGTACTTTTTATGAGTAATTTGTAATTTTCTGAGTAGTTTTTGAAATATGTAATTTTTACTTTTACTTGAGTAAATTTTGACCTAAGTAGTTTTACTTCATTACATTTGAACGCCCTCACATTACTGAGTAAAAAATATTGATGGTGAAAAATTAAATGCGGGCAGAATTTAAACTTCTGAGTCCCAGAACTGAATGCCAATTGCATGGCCTTGCCTTGTGCGCGCCCTTTCCATTGTCTCATAATCAGGTCGTAATCTGGTGCACTTAAAAAAAAAAAATCTTCTATCTATCAGGTTCTGTGGGATCCTGTGGGCATTTTATTGTGAATAGTGGGATCTGGTGGGCACTGTATTTTGAATAGTTGGATCCTGTGAGCACTTACTTTTAAATTGTGGGATCCTATGAGCATTTTTTTATTTTTGATTTGTGGTATCTTGTGGGCACTTAATTTTGTGTGCATTTTGTTTTTTGAATAATTTGTAATTTTAACTTCTTTATTCTTATCATATTGTTGTCCGTTGTACAATAGGACTGAAAATTGTTTGCACTTTATGGTACAGGTTGTGACTGTCCTTGTGCTGTGAGGAAGTATGTTCCTGAGCCCAGCTGATCTTTTTGCAAGTGTGGATGTGCACTTAAATATGCTTTGAAATCGATTAAAACAACTTGTGCTGAATTTGGTTCATGATTCATCCATGCATTAAATAACTGAAAGTAACTGTAACTTTTACTCAAATTACATTTTAAATGATGTAATTTTGTACTTTTACTCGAGTAACTTTTGAGATGGGTAATTTTACTTTTACTCTGAGTAGAATTTAGGCAAAGTAAAGATACTTTTACTCAATTACAATTTTTCAGTACTCTTTCCACCTCTGCTGCTGATTTTGGTGGGACCAACCCTCCACAAGGCAGTGACAATAACAATAAAATAATTAAGTCAGCAGTGGTCCTGTGGGCAGAACCTAACTAGGATTTTTTGTAGATTTTTTTGACAGTGTGAGTACATTCAACAGTTCTGTCGAACACTAATATTTATTGAGTTATGCTGTTACTGTTATGCTCAGTGAAGGAAGCTTGCTGATTTTAAGAGGACGGACCTGCACATCTTTGTGGTGACGTTGAACAGTCTCATCTTGTAGTGGCTGGACGCGGTGAGCAGGAAGTGTTCGGGGGTGAGGGGCGGGTACCAGGCCATGCATGTTGGCACGCCGTCTTGCTCAACGCGCTGAGAGCTGAGGATGGGCAGCTCGTCCTTCCTGCTGTTCTGAAGGTCATACTCCACCTAATAAGAAACACTGTCATCCTACCTCATCATGTAACAACAGGGAGAAGAATGACCCAGTGCTACACCATGAGCCACTAAGTCACTGAGTCACTGAGTCACAGAGTCACGGAGACAGAGTCACAGACAGACTCTGTCCTAGTAGACAGAAGACAGCAGCGCTGTTGTGAGACTGGACAGCAACACTACAATAGCTTTTCTCTCATTATATCAGTGGTCAATCAAAAACAGGTATTTATGTTCAGAAGGGGTTCATGGAAAATACAGTACAACACTGCAAAGCAATACTCAAAAGCAACATTCAAAATGTGAATATGAATTCCTGATGATGTCTAAATATTTTACTTTTATTCCAGAAAATCAAAATATTAAATTTGTTTGGAGTCCATTGCCACTGTGAGTATGACTCTTAGTATCAGATCCTCAGATCCCCTCGTTACTCCTGTGTCAGTGAAGACGGGGTTCTCACCAGTCTGCGGTCCATGCCGAGTGAGAGCAGACGTGGCTGCCTGGTGTCCAGGTCCAGCCCAAACAGCAGGTCCTGGACGGGCTCGTAGTGTGACCGCTGCTTGCTCAGGTACTTCCACGAGTGGCCTGCAGCTTCCTCACACAGGTGAAACACCATCACGGCCTTGCTGCTGTCCTGGAGGGACAACACACAAACACACAAACACACAAACACGCAAACACGCAAATCAAAGCTTTAGGGGTTCTTAGCTGCACTTCAAGCCTCATCATATACTACTTTAAAGAATGCATTTAATTATCATTATTTTCTTCAGGGGTGTCAATTCCAGGTTCAGAAAGTAAAAGTCCTCACCAGGATTTTGCTCAAGCTTGCTGGATTTTCTAATTAGTGCAAGCCAGGCAAAATTAGTGAAATCAACACAATCCAGGAAGCCTGAGCAAAATCCTGGTGAGGACTTTTACTTTCTGAACCTGGAATTGACACCTCTAATTTTCTTTCCTGGTAAATATACTGTACTTTATATGATGTGTACGTGTGAAATAATAGTAGCACAAAGAAATCATATTCATATTATTTGTGCTACTATAGGTAGTAGCACAAAGAAATCACACTGTCCCACAGCCACTGGAAAAAAAAGTAAAAAAAAAAAAACACTCATAATGATATTCCACCAAACCAATGAGGCAGAAAAAAACCACATAAGTATAATTTTAGTGGCTTATTAAAGTCTTATATAATTACTTATATATGGTTTTGCCATGAATGTATTAAAAATAAAAGAGGTGCAGACTAACCGCCGTGGCCAGGAGGGACGAGTCATGGGAGAAGATGAGATGGGTAATGCAGTCCTGACTGTACTGAACCCCCTCCTGTTCCTCCTGCTGTAGGCTACAGGAATCTAGAACCTGCACTGCCCCACTACAGAAGCCCACAGCCAGGTAGAAGCCTGTCAAAGATATCCAGCGATGGCTAAATTACTCCCACATATCCTCGGAATATCCTGTCACTCTGTTCTTGTGTTTGCAAAGGTTATTTGCTGTCAGCTTTGGTACCGATGACAGCTATTACAGTGACTGACATTTCAGTATTTATGAATTAGTGAAACTACCACAGTCTTTCCTAAGGCTGACATAAGGACAGAAAATACTAGGAGATGTACAGAAATCTGCTTTGAGGTTTTTCTGAGGGACAAATCTGTAAGTTGTCTCCAAAAGGGAACATTCAAAAGGGGTCAATATTGTTCCAGTATTGACCATTGTTCAGGATTCTTTAGATTTCATATGTGTTTACAAAAACACCCCAGTGGAGCAGAAAAATGACAATGTTAGATAAACCTTAGTTACAAAAGACAAAGGATGTCTGATGATGTTTTACCATGACTGTACACTTGCAGTTCAAAGACATTTTACCTCAGAAAGCCTCAGAAATAAGTTCATGACCCAAACCACCATGCCAAACTACATTTGACCCAATTAAGTATATTTTTGCCAATGGAAGTCAGACAGTCCAATGTCTAGTAACAGGAATTACCTTGAGGATCATAGGCGATGCACTGGATCTGCTGGTCATGGAAGACCCTGCTGGATATGACCACTTTTTGCTCATAGTCCCAAACCCTCAGCATGCCATCGTGGCCTCCTGTAGCCAGTAGTGGCTGCTTGGGATGGCAGGAGACTGTGTGGACCGGCCCTTGGTGTTCCCTGAGCACAGTCTGTGCCAGGCTGCCTCGGCCACTCACGTACACCACGGCTGCACTAACCGTAGACACCACAAAGTTCCTGTAAAGTGAAAAGAGGGATGTTTAGGGGCTAGGTGTACTTGATATTATAAATCATTTAATCACTGAATTACATTTAGATGTATTTACATTTAGATGCAGTACATGTAACAACCTGTGAATGCATTGAGTGATTTATATAGTTAATTTATTTAATTTTAATCAATTAAATACACATATTTATCTATTTATGCATACATTGATCCAAAATGTATCCTCAAACACCCAAAACCATAAATTTGATCTGTCCCTTCATTCTCAATTTTAACATCAACATTTTACCTCAGCCATCTTCAAAACATTGGTTACATTAAAATGTACAACATTCACCTACTGGCCAGATGACCACAATGGGCAGTATATGAGAACATGAGACTTACCTAATGACAAACTGCTTGGCTTGTGGGGTGCAATCTTCCTGCTGCTCCGGGCTGCTACTGACAGGAATTTCCTTTGAAAAAGAGATGGAGGTGATGGTGTCCAAATTGAACTTGTTGCACCAGCTAATAAGCTTGAAGTTCTCGTCGTAGAATTTGATGTGGCCTCTCACGTCACCCGTCACAATTAAGCTGGAAGGAATGAATGAGAAGATCAAAATTACATCCTGTGTGTTTTCTGTATGATATGTTTCTGTATGACGGCTACATTCCATTAAAGTCTCAGATAATGCATGTAGTTTTTTAAAATGAATAAAAAAGTATGACTATATCCTTTGAAATTGTAATGTTTCATTGTCATCACAATGTTGTGGCTCAAAGGGACAAAGGGTGTACCTGTCACACATGGTTAGTGCAGTGATTCCATCCTTCTGCAGTGGGATGAGTTTGGTAGCTTTCATTGTGTGGTGTTGGTGTGTGGTAGTGGCCTCCAAGGACTCCCACAGCACCAGGTTCCCTGCTAACGTAACTGAGAAAGCCTGAAGACCCGTGAAATGGAAGACCGACCGGCTCAAGGAACCCACTACCTTGCTGAACATCTATGACACGGAAAAAGGAAATAACAAAGCACAATGCGTCTCTTGAGCATTTGGTAAAATTCAACAATTACACTTTATATTTAGGAGTGTTTTGACACAAATCCATGTTTTTGGAGTGGGGTGGTTAACAATCTGCAGAATGTTAAGTCTTTCTTTATGGATTGTGGGTAAAATGAAAACTAATTCACTTTCTGTTCACACTTCCTAAGTACTGGGACAATGTCTGAACTGTGTAATGGGTTAGATGTGTCCAGTTGCAGCTGCTGAACATGCTGATGTCAGAGACAAAAGCGTACAGAGTATTCCTGCTTTTAACCTTTACTCGTCTCTAGAATCTGCCTTTGTTGTCAGTCCAACTAGGAAGAACTATTAACTCGTGCTTGGTGAATGGTACACACATAATGAATTCCATAGGGAACATGCAAAATAGATTAACCATCATGAAATGGAAGGAAAAAATTGTGAGAGCTTGCAGCTTACCTTGTCTGATAGTTCTGGGGCTGTATATTGTAAAATTCCCTTATCCTGAGAAAGTTTATTATTAAAACAAGAAATCTAGTTAACTAGCACAATGAGCACATTTTTAATAATATATAGTTCAAAATATTTTAATTGAATATAACCACATAATATAATGTAATATACAATACACATATAAGCAGTACCTACCCAGGTATAAAAGAGTACATGACTTTTACTATTGCTCAGCAGTTGAGAGCTGTCAGCAGGGTTGAATAAGATGTGATTCTAAAAAAAAAAAAAAAAAAAAAAAAAAAAAAAAAAAAAAAACACTTTATAATTTAATCAAGATTAAAATAATCTCCAAATACAAGCACATCTAACCCAGAGTGGAATATTTTGTTTATTGAACTCATACTATCCAAATGCATGGCATAGCTACATACCTGGCAACCGTACTCATGCACGACATAGCCACATACCTGGCAACCGTACTGTGGGCTGATGTCAGTCTGGCATGTGGGGCCTTCACCCTCATTGGTCCAATCCCAGATATAAACTCTCTGTGATCCAAATATGAAATAAACAAATAACAAATATGAGATAAAATATGTCATTTCCGCCCAAGCAATAAAGCACGATTGACACAATAACACGAGAGCAGGCCCCATGTGTCACCTGCACTGGTCCGCCTCCAACGGTCGCAAGATATTTGGAGTCCTTTGATAGTGCAAGTGCAACGATGCCTCCTTCAGGATGACAATCAAACAACGTGAGCACCGGGATCCTACAACACAAATAACCCGCAGATAATAGTACAGTAGTGTAATAATATAACGACCTGCAGCATGGCTCAGTGCATTCTTCACAATGATTTATCATCACAATGATTGTAACCTCCATCTTTTCCAGAATAGGGCCAAAGAATGTATGGATGACAGGATTCGGATTGGTGTACAATACCCTGTGAATGAGTCCCACACGATAACAAGGTTCTCCGAGCCGCTGTCAGCGCTCACCAGCCAGCGTCGGTCCTCGCTGACACACAGGGAGGAAATGGGGCCGCTGTGACCCTGTGGAAGACACAAGACCCTGATTCTGGTTCTGATTCTGATAGGTACAGCCTGCATGTATAACCTCACTGACCTTCTACTGTTCAGACTGCCTCAGGGAAGAAAAAGGCAACATACTACAATTGTTAATGAGCAGAAGCAGGTTGTAATCGCTTAGTATTGGCTAGGTTTGCTTTTGAATACAACCTCTATCATATTCAACTCCATAGACTTTTTATGCATAGATATAGCTTAAAATATTATTGTAAACACTTACTTGCAGAAGACGTTGAGTATTGGAGGTGTGGTCACGTATGACAGCTACATGGGCACAGCCATAGAGTATGACAAGACTGTCTTGGTCCAGGAGGTTGAACACAGGTAGAGTTTGGTTGATGCCCAGGGCCCAGTCTAGAGTCTGCAACCACGAACAACAGTTCTCATGTCTTGGTAATGTTGTGTGCAAATGCTCTGTATTCCCTATGTATTCTGTATTGTATGTCCAATGATGTCTTTTGTGTCATTTATTGTGATGTGAAGTGTTTTGGGGTGCTGAAAATTATTATTATTATCAGTAATAATAATAATAATAATAATAATAATCTTTTTTATGGCTTTCTTTATTTAAGTCTACGGGACTGAAAGTCACTGCAGAAAGATACTCAATCATTTATTTAAGATTTACAGTAATCCACATGCTGAATTAAGTCACACCAGGTTTGTTTTTCCGAGCCTTTTAGAATTGTATCTGGTATAACTTCTGAAGTATATTTTAAAGAAATTACCAGGGGCTGAGTTTTTACACTTTTCTCCTTGGTCTTGAGCGACAGCGAGGCTGCAGTGTAGACTTCTGAGTTTGCATATTCGTCCTTAGTTTCAGGGCTGGATATCTCATGTTCATTATCGCTCGTTTCTCCGTTCTCCGTTTGCAGTTCTCCGTCTACTTGCTCATCCGCGGAGCTGCGCTGCTCCTCACGTTGAGAGTCTTCCTCATCTTCATCAGAGACGTGTGAGGTCTGCTCCACAGCCCACATGGTGCCAACAGCAGCCCAACACCTCTAAGAACAGGACCAAACGCTCGGCACGACTGCGTGCTTGGTAGGTTCGCTGACAAAGCTAATTTAACCTAACATCTACAACCATAGCTTTAATTTATCAAAGAAAACCAAACAAAAATAATTTCTTCAGTTGACTATGAGTTTTTAAACAATTCAAGGGCGCTAGGTTAACAACCACAAACACTCAAACACACAAACACACTCGTCTGCTCTACCAAAGCGTGTGTTGCTAAGAAACGAACTAGAGCGACTTCGCTGAGACCTGAACGACTAGAGGGCGCACCTGCAGCATCCCGGAGAGGTCTGCTGGGCTTCTCAATTATTACTACACAATCATACAACGATTTTATACTATATGTAAAAAAAACAAAGAAACAAAAAAAAACCCCAATACTAAGTAGGCCTATATGCAAACATGACAACGCAGCTTTGATGTTCAATATTACACAGAGCATTCCTGTCATTCTCCATTAGCTGATTATGAGTTTCTGCTTGTTCTTGTGGTTTAACTTACCGTTGTTATTCTCAGCACTGTGAAGACCTAGTGTATGTATAAAACGATGCTTTTAAAAGCGGTAATTCAAAGTGACATAGTGACTCCACCTGAAGCTGACAATATATTAAGTACGCCTGGCCATGACTCCAAATGAAGCCATTATGAAACTGCGACCGTTTCTGTGGATAGAAAAAAACAGAGTCCTAAAGGCTAAACAAGCCCTAATAGCTGTAGAAACACTGGGTTGAAGGTCACCCAACAGTGGCCCAAAGTCTAACCAAAAAGGTGGATACACTGGCAACAGCCAATATCCTTCCTTAAAATCTGAGACATCGGGACATTAGAAGAACAAAGATAACTTGTTGTTACTCAACTAAAATACCAATACTTGTTTTACACATTCTTTCAAATGATGGAAAAGAAACAAGAGGAATTTGTGTTGAAATTTTATCAATATTCCAGTGCTGTGGATGTAATTCTCCAGATGTTTTTTTCCACTCATGCCACACAGTTCATCAAATACAAACATTTATGTGTGGTTCAAATGTACAAATGTGTGGTCAACGTAATACATTTGAAAATAAATCCATTTAAATACATTTTGTTGGATACTGTATACTATTTTAAGTCACTCAGTGACAAAAGTGTAGTGGCTGGCCCATAGGTGACTGGTGGACGATGATAATATCTGGACTGTTGTTGCATTTCCATAATCACGGTCATCTATGGAGAGGTACTATGTTGCACCTGTTGACAGCAAAACAAAATGTTAAATATCCAGCAATGTCCAGCTTTACTTACAGTGATTTTAGGTGTCTGGAGTACTAGAATTTGGCAACATGAACTCATACTAAACTGATATTTGCATCTTTCAGATAGATTTAGGTTTGGTGATCTCATAACACGTTGCTTAAAATAAACAATTAAATACAATGAGAATACATATTGTTCTATTTTTAGCATATAGTTAAAATGAGTGTTAGATGAGCGCTGAACTAACACAACATGAGTGAATGTGATGAAAACATGTCAAGAACATAAAATGAAGTCAATGCAAGTCTGGACCCTAAAAGACATAGTACAAAAGTTGCAGTAATTACCCCAGTAGACCTCTGCCGGGCCAGCGTTGAGGCGTCAAGCCAAGCTGAAGTCTCTGTCCATTCCGAACCACCGCGACACTCAGGGACTTCTGAAGTATGGATGGAAGATTCCAAGTCATGACTTGCATTGTGTATATGACACAGAACTTCAGTGTTAGGAAACCATTCTGAAGGATTTCTCTCAGGTTTAAGGTGTTTTCCTGGTCACATACCCCCTCACTATGCTGCACCACAGATCCAATGTTCTGCAGGTTCTGGAAGTTGCTGGTGTTGACAGAACCAAACTCAATGATCTCATCGCCAGTGAGTAAGCCCTGCAAATACCAATATTATTAAACAACCCAAAGCAATGAGTGGAAGTATAAAAAGGAGTTATAACAAATGCAGCTTTCAAAGTGTTGTACAGGGAAATCATCATATGGACAAAAGCATGACAGTAGCAGAAACAATATTGTTGGTATTCGGGGTCAATCGATGATTTTGCCAGGGAAAATACTGACAATGATTATTAGTAATCAAGGACACTAATACGTGATATATGGGGCTGATATTCTTTACCATAAATTAGATATTTGTAGTGTGAAAATGTATAATCTTTTACTCAGAAATTAATATAAAATATATAAAACACAGTATAAAGTTTGCAAAAACAGTAAATGAAAAACATTTTAATCTACAGACAGATAAAACTAAACTTAAATTGCTCTATTAAACAACAAAAATAGCTTCCCAAATCTCAATGACAATAACCGTATAAAATTTCATATAGCTTTTCAAAATGTTTTTTATATTTAAAAGTTTATATAAAATAATGAATATTATATAATATATAAATCTAAGTAAAGCTCACACTCTCCCGCTGTCACTTAAATGTATGTTTCATCCCCACGTCACTAATGTGGAAAACCAAGTTTGACTGGGTTCACTCCACATATGCAACACATATATCAGTCCAGTGTGCACATGGGCGGAGTCAGTGTGCACGTGGGCGGAGTCAGTGTGCACGAGGGCGGAGTCAGTGTGCACGAGGGCGGAGTGTAGAGACACGCGGGCGGAGTGTAGAGACACGCGGGCGGAGTGTAGAGACACGCGGGCGGAGTGTAGAGACAGACTGAAGACGTGTTTGTCCTGTACTTAATGTGTCCTCCATATTTCAACCCATTCAATAACACAGAGGGTACAACATTGTCTTGTGTCTCAGGTGTTTTATGATCAGATATGCACAATAAAAAATTAAACTCTGGTTTTATAGGCAAAGAAACAAGTTCAAGTGGTAATTCCAACAATCTGAATATCAACTCCGTAGGGTGATAATCGGTTCACCCCTACTTAGCACCATGAGTGAAGCCAGTTCTTCTGGCTGATGACTATCAAGACCAGGTGGTCAGGGCGCTTGACCTCACCGCCTGATGAGCAGGGGAGCCCTGCGTCACAGCGTCCACTCGGGCGAAAGGGGATGGCAGGGACGGCAGCTGATCAGTGGTCTCCACAGGAGCTCCTGCTTGGTCCTGCTCCTGCTTGGCCCGCTCTCGGGCGTGCAGCCTGTGGAGGGCGTCCTCAATCTCCACCATGATAGCTTTGTGGTCATTCTGCAAGCCTGACAGATACAGTAAAAATCTACAGTCAATACACTACACAGCCACAATTATGTAGACAGCCCTCTTTGATTATCATGTTTAGATGTATAAAATCAAGCACATAGCCAAGTAATCTCCATAAAGAAATATTTCTGTTGAATGGGTTATACTGAAAAGCTCTAGAGTGACTAACCGTAGCACTGTCACAGAATGCCATCTTTGATAAAAGAGGTGGTTATGAAACATGTGGCTGCCACTAGACTCTGGAGCAGTGGAAACGTGTTTCCTGTAGTGATGAGTCATGTTTAACGTCATGTCAGGAATACACAACCCACTGGATTACAAAGTGCTAACAAAAGTTTGATTGAGAAAGGATAATGCTTGCCTGTTCTTCAGGGTTAGCACTAGGCCATTAGTTCCACTGAAGGGTAATGTTAAAACACAGAGACACTTGAGACAATTATAGGCTTGACCTAACAATTTTTGAATGGCATAAATTCTCACAGACACACTCCAAAATTTCATGGAAAGTCTTAACAGAAGTGTGTAAGCTGTTGTATCTGTACAGTGGGTGCCAACTCCATATTAATACCTCTGGTTTAGTAATTGGATGCTCAATATTCTCATTTAGCTCACATATGATGTTCAGGTATGCCTATTCTTGTGACCAAGCAGGGGAGACAAGATGATATACTATTACCTGTAACAGGTGTTGAAATGTGTTTATACCTTTACTGCACTGCGCATGTTTAATGACCTACATGAGATACTGTGTCTTGCTGTTCGTATCTGGAACAAATCCACATCTGAGCGAGGATAGCCCTCTACATCCACCAGAGGAGCCTGCATGCCCACATCTCCTTGCTGAAATGTGCATCAGTACAAAAGTACAAATATACGGTTAATTCAGGAATTCATTTGACTTTACTGGTTTACTGTAGTAGTAACCAAGGAAATGGTACTGGTAAAACCATTGGTGTAGGAAGTACCTGTTGGCTAGCTAGCACATCTCCAATATCACAGGTTGGGTAGAAAAACTAGGTACTACCTACTAGTTACTAGACACTAGAGCATTACCATAAAGAGTATTAATTCATGAACAACTATACATCCACCAGCTCAAATAATGCTAGTGAAGCTAGCTAGGAGCTACTAGCAAACTGAAAGTCAGTTTCATTTCGTTTATAATATACGAGGCTGATAGAAACTTACATCTTCCAACACATCATAGTATGCTTTGATCTGTTCCTCAAGCTCATCTTTCTGTTTAATTAGACGCTGCACATCCTCCACTGTAATCGCTGGTTTGTTGTTTTCCTCCGTCATTTTCATGGCTGACTTCTCCTGAAACTACATGTACGGCGTGCAAACAGGGACAAACTTCTTCGGGAAAGGCAGCGGCGACATTTTTATTTCACACGGAGAACGGAAGGTGAAATAAATAACTAATGACAGCCTTTTTGCTGTTCGGTCATGACGCCTGAACTGTGATATAATGCGACATATTGTATTTTAAAATAAGCAGACATGCCTACAGCTACCTTGTTTTGGGTTACTATGAAGCCCATATGTGACTAACAATATTTAAATTGAATACTGACTAAACTAATATTAAATGAGATGGGCATCTAAATTCTTGAACATTGAACCTTAATTCTAGTGTTCGTTTATTTGAACGAGATAAATTTGGGTCAATAAAATCCAAAATATGAAAATAAACATGACCAAGTTTACTTCTAAAGTAACTTGTGGTATAAGAAAGAATATTACTTACAAGAACACAGTGTACAAGAGCAATGAAGATTGATTACTTTTAATAGTTTAACATATAAAACTATGAACTGTGATTTATAACAAGACGATTCAAGTAATTCTACCATTTGTTATTGTGTTGGAAATACAAGATGCTATTTCATTTATATGTACATTATTAAGAACTGAGAACAGTTTCACATTCACTTCCACCCCCAGCCTTCATTTAAAACATGTAAACAAAAGGACCAGTAGAACTGGTATTCCTGTAAGATAACAATGTTTCTGCTCCACCTGCATAGACACCCTTTTCAGACTGGACCCAGTTAACAGTGTCACCCTGAGAGGATTGAATATAGTGCTTGTAAAGATAAACAAGTCCAGCCCAGTGTGGTGAGCTATAACCCCAGAAAGTGCAATAGGTTTGCTAATTTGTACAAAGTCCTTGTGCAACACCATATAAATCCAATGACTTCTTGCAGGGAAATGAATGAAAACAGAACACTGCATCATCTGTGGCTCTAAACAGGGACTGGCAGCTTGTGCTCGGTGGGAAAAGGAAACAGGGAAGATAAAGAATTCTTCTTGAAGTACAACACAGTTTAAACACTGAAAGTACATCATA
This sequence comes from Brachyhypopomus gauderio, assembly GCF_052324685.1. Classification (NCBI taxonomy): domain Eukaryota; kingdom Metazoa; phylum Chordata; class Actinopteri; order Gymnotiformes; family Hypopomidae; genus Brachyhypopomus; species Brachyhypopomus gauderio. The sequence goes on along the minus strand of NW_027506876.1, from coordinate 1,382,942 downwards.
TTCAAGAGCACACAAAGGTGTAGTAAATAACATCAGTTGTCCAGACATCAAGTCTAGTCTTAGACCAAAATAAAGGCTTAACCTGGCACTGGGAGACTGGCCCCAAGTGTAATCCTATCACACAGACTGGTTGTAAAAGGTTTGGGAGTATCTGGATTAGAATCAACAGAATAGAACAGGATTGGGGGTATTTGGATTAGAACCAAGACAAGTTATATACGATACTGAATGCTGCATTTACACCGCAGGTCTGGAAGGCTAAAATTCTCTTAAATTTATATATTAATTTTTAAAGATGATCCATATCTTGTGCAAGACTGGGTTTCACCAGACTGTCCTCTCAATTCATCAACTACCTTATTCTTCAAGGAACACAATTAATAAAAAGGCAGCGCCAACATGGTTGAACTGATGGCTAAAGGCATGCACTGTTCATGACATGGCTAGATTATTATTGTAATCATTATTACAGAGTATTATTATAATTACTATAGCTGTTCAGAGATGTATTGGCCATTGGAGCAAATATCACAAGGTTTACTTCATGATTTTAAATGTCAGGCTTAGGATGGCCAGCCAAAAAGTGCCTCAACATCGCTAGCTCAAAATGTACTATATCCTAGAGCATATAAACGGAGCTCAGCTTTAATACCATGATGTAAGACACCTTTAAAAGAAATAACTGATGTCACTCTGAGAATCTATCACAGATGGTACGCTGGGCTTATAAGTTATAATATAAACTCATACGTAAGCTACCACTGGATTAAGCCAGGACTAAGGACCATATTCATACTTGTGTTCTGTCCATCTACTTCAGCCACGACCACCGGGACTATTTGACTGTGCTCACATGTGATCTTTTCAGGAAACAAACAACACAGAGACTGAACACTAAACCTCATCACCAAGGATGTGAAGAAATATGTGAAATAATGACCCTATATCCAAGGAATAACGCATATGTCATATTAAAATTCTGCCCTGGCAGGTCTTACACCAGCTACACAGATTTTACATCACTGATATAATGTATAATATAAAAATTTACATCACCTGTGTTGTAGACAAAAAACTGTTTGGAAAAACAGTACCAACATATTGTTAAACTGGCAACATTGGTGCTTTAGTGTCACTGCTAAGTACTTAAAATATTTGCCATTTGCTTTGGCCAATAAAGGATTTAGGATTAATATCAGTACCACCTAAACGTCTGTGTTTTTTTAGTGTATATGCACAGTATCTGGAAACGACTGGGCTGTTTGACCCGGCGGTGTAGATGCAGCACAGAACCGTGTCAAGTTCACACTTCACACCCCTCCGGTCAACACTCTCCGTTCCCTGGCCGGAGCTCGGCTGCCGCTCCGTCTCTGAGGGGCGCCAGCGAGGGTTCTCCGGCGTGGCCGTCGGGCTCCTCCTGAACCTGGTCCAGGTGTGGCAGTGTGGACCGAGCCCTGACCTCCTCCACCTGCTCCTGCACGCAGCGCACCCACTGATCCAGCTGCTCCCGAAGAGCCCGCACCCCCTGCTCCACGCTCTCCTGACGCTTCTTCAGGTCTTCTAGCTGTTGGCGGTTTTCCTGGGCTTTCTTCTTGCTGTCGCCCTCTGGTGGCCTGGGAGGCACTGTGCGCCCCTGCATGTAGCTGTTGAATTCCTCTGCGGTGAGGTTGAGTGCCGGTCCGTCCAGTTTCTCGATGAAGGCCACTGTGCATGACTAGAGGAGACACGGTGAGAGTCCGCATGAATCTGGCAAACGTCAACGTGGATGAGACCAAAGGTGGAGTTATACGCTGAATGAACCTCTTCATCACCCTTCTACAACCTTACAAACTTCCAACATATCTTACAGGTTGTTCATAAAATAAAACAAAACATTTTATCAAATAAAAAAGTAAAAATAAAATCATCTGCTTTAAATCCGACAGGAGGTATTCCAACTGTGTGCAGCATTCCAAAAGTGTGTTAGTACTGAGTAGGGGTGACCGGCAATAGTCGCTGATTCGACTATAGTCGACTAGACCCCCTAGTCGACTATGAACGTCATAGTCGAATGTACCATTCTAACTGCATGGGGGTGCCCAAGGATGCAGCTAAGCATTAGTTGTTACATAAAATGTCTTTGTTTTCGTTATATATAGCCTTTTGTCAAATAAAATCATCCTAATTTCTGTTAATAAATATTTTTAAATGATGCTTGCGCATTAACAATAGGCTTCTTCCTTACTACACATTAATAAATCACACCCTGCTGTTGCACAATCCAAACAAGCGGAGCTGAACACGCTACAGGATACGCAGCATCTGCCGAGATTATAATTGCTACTAAAAAACATCGAAAGTATTTTGAAAAAGATAAAGATGAATCAAACAAAGTAAAGTGCAAGTTATGTCATCAACATCTTTCGTTTCGCACGACAACAACCAACATGGCATACCATTTAAAACACGTAAGGCGGAAAAAAACAGTTCAGCCGTTTGTCGTTTCGGTCGTGTCGTCTCGTCAAGTAAGCCTTGTTGCTGTTTGCTTTTAAACCCCGTTACTTGAACCTTTCCTTATATTTTTTTGCTGTTGTGTGGCAATGTTTTTATATTTTCAGGCAGGCACATTTTATTTAAAATATTTTTGACATTTTGCACAGTGCCTGTCTGACAGTTCAATATGTGCAATGCGCACAGACGGTTAATGTTCTCTAACGTTTCATAAAAAAATTAATAAGTAAATAAATAAAAGCTGAATAAAGCCAACCTACTGTGTTTATTCATTTACCTGAGTGTTTTAGGTTTTTACTTTGAAGAGGGAAAAAGTTTTGAATGAGAACGGGATCCCGTTTAAGGTGCTCTAAATAAAAAAATAAAAATAAACCCGATTCGACTATTAGTCGACTAAAGGGAAAAGCTGACGAATCAGATTTGACTATGAAAATCCTTAGTTGAATACACCTCTAGTACTGAGAGTGCAGGGGCACATCACAGATCAGTGTTTCCAGATATGCCAGCGTGTCTTAACAACGGTTAGCGTGACTTTATACGCAAAATACGCATTGACAGGAAATCACTTTCCATTCATTGGTGAATTTAATGCATCACTAAACACTCAGTCCTAACTGATTTACGTCAGTTTTTTTATTTCTATAACGCCCACGTGTAATGTTTTGTTTTGGTTAAATGTTTTCCAGATACGATCTCTGGTGTGATGATCATGGACGCACCAGGTTGGTGAAGTAGTAGCCGCTCTCCCCCGCCATCAGACTTTGGGGCAGACCGAAGCGAATGACGTAGTTGAGGTTGGAGTGCAGGCGAGGGGGGTTTGCCCTCAGAACCACATACACCAGAGCAGACAGGAAGTCGTCGGCGTTGGCGGGATGGTTGTTTGAGAGGGCCAGGGCCTGGAACACGTTCTGACTGCACCTGGACACACAGGACAGTTTGTCCTGAGGCGCACGCTTGGCGTCCATCTCGATGATGGCTGCAGGACACAATACGAAAAGTCTGATTAAACGACTCGGTCTGCTGCTTTAATGCAGGACAGTATGCAACAATATGGTAAAGACATGACTGTAAACATTTCTATTTGATCCAATAGATAAAGCATAATCTTATTAGAACAATTAAACTTTTAAGGCCTAAATCAAACAAAGCTTTTGAGCATGGTACAATACGACAACCAATTCTGTACCTGTGATTGCTGGTAAATATGGGTCACTGATATCTGATCCACCTTTAGGGAAAGGCACATGTAGCATCTGAGGGGTGACCCAGTTTAATGACCTGTCAATCACAAAACATGATTCAAGAAATTAATGAATGATTTCTATAATGTGATTATCAACCATTTAAGGACCTATTGGGGTAAACTGGTTAACAGATATGTATATTTATGAAGCAAATAAAATTAAATAAGTTTCAAGCTGTCGTTAATTAGGCTTGGAGTATTCACTTGATCCTTCTCTGGAGTGTCAGGTCCTTCTGCTCATCATCACAACTGTCATGGCAGAAGACCCACTTGTGCAAATTGGTCATGATCAGTTTCTCAATGTGCTCCATCATCTGAGTAACTTGCTCGTCGGGCAGACCTAAAAGCAAAGCCCAAGACACCTGAAGCAGTGTATTCCTCTCCTAACAGCAGCGTCCATTTTATTTAAAACCCTCACCTACACTGGTGTGCACTTTGTGCTAAGAGGACCGCAGAGTCCTTGTAGGACAAAACAAATCAACTCACTGCTGAAGTGATCAGCAATACTCTGATAGAAATCTTGCACCATGTCTGATTGCTTCTGAATGGGTAGATCCTGAAATAAAAGAGAGGCCGACCTGTTAAAGGAACTGAGTTCTGGGGATTAACAGACGCACAGGGTGCATGTTGATAGTGAAGGGGAAGACAGGAGATGGAGGAGCTGGGGTGGGGGTTACATGGTAGGCCTGGATGGTGTTCAGGAAGGCGGTGCACTGGGACTGCAGGCGCTGGGACGACGGCCTCCGCATCACCTTCAGGAAGCCGCGGAAGTCTCCGGGCTCCAGGCTCTGAAAGGCCTTCAGTGTTGCTTCGGGAGTTTCTGAGGACTCTGCCAACAAAAGGCAAATGTGTTCATTAAGGTTAGAACTTAGTATGCTATGAGTTTGTGTGTGTGTATCTTATGACAAGCAGAACAACTGGGAAATCTATCTGAGGATTTCAAAAGATTGCAAAATATTTTAGCCTTTGAAAAACTCATTCTCCAGATACACTGAATTAAAACAGGAATACATGTAAAAGTACACAAAAAATTCAAAGTATAAATTAATAAAGAGAAACTATTATATATTTCCATTTAATAAAGTTATTAGAGTAACTGTAAATCTCAAGGACCAGGGTTAGGCATTCGTGCTGTACATCCCAGTATAACCAGTATGTTCAAGTAACCCAGTACATACCTTGTCGTGGTGGTGAGGGACTCCCCCAGAGAAGCCGCATCACACTGCTGGAGCGTCTGCTTTTCTCCCGCCTTTTCTTCTCATCAACCCTGTTAAAGGTTACACATCAATACGGAGGCTACACACTCACAAACTAAAATAAAACCCATACTAGAAACTGCTAGAATGCCTCATCTGTGCTGTATGACGGAATGACCAAACCCCACCACCACCACCACCCAAACACACACCCACACACTGCAAAACATGTAACTCATGTAATTCTGTGGTTTACAGCGTAGTCTGTTCATGGTTTCTGAACTCCTACCCATTCTCCTGTTTGTTGGTTTCAGTCTTGCGAGACCTCTTTCTCCAGCACAGTGAGCAGTAACCGTCCCACGTTGGGTTGCCATAATAGCCACAGCCATCTTTACAGAGAAGCTCCACCTGGCTGAGGTGTATCCCTCTCTTCTGGTCGGCCAACATCCCTCACACCTCCACGTCTCCACCCAGCTGACCTGAGGGCGGATGGGGGGTGAATTTGTTACCATTGCTCCACATCTGTTTGTCACACAATTATGTACAGAACATGCTGCCACATCTGAAGAGGACCTGACCATGGGATATACTAGGGGTGTCACGATTTTGATATTACGATATTAAATCGAAATCGATCGAAATTATGCCATGATCTTGAGCCTCGAAGTCAAAAAGAGGATCGACGATCCCTCCCTCTAAGCTACGCAAGCACCCACACTACGCAATGTAAAGCCTGCTTTAAACTAGACACATCGCGAGTGTCCGCGTGCCGAAAATGGCGTAATCGCGGTGGCTCCGCTCATGCACGCTGGCGATTCGCAAGGTCGTGCACCTCTCGAATTTTGCACGCCGTGCTTCAGCACAATGAACCAAGTAATGTTTTCTGGGCTCATACACCTTTAGAAGGTGAAATTAAAGCACCTAATTAAGTTAAATATTTATACATATACTCGTAATGATTCTAAATAATTCGCTTTTTCATCACATTATTTAATGGTTGTTTATTTTCAAAACGCCCAATCTTAACGTCTTCACGTTCTCTCATGTTTCGTCCTGGAATTACAAGAGGCTCGTATTTGTTAACGTAATACAAGAGAACTGTTCAGTCAGACAGCTATTTGTTGTGAAACGAATTAGTTACACTTTCAAGCATTTTCAAGTACTTTAGCCTAAATCTCAGCACTTTTCAAACCTGGAACACAATGCAACATTAATTTTCGTCAGGTAAAATCGGAAATACAATCGAATCGAGGATTTAGAGAATCGTGACACCCCTAGGATATACCATGTTAATCCTACCTACTCTAGCAATTAAATTCTTTAAAATCAGACAATGTGATTTTCCTCAATGATTTTTTCCTCATTTCATCTCTATCTATGATGTCAATTACATGACTTTGAACATGGCATTGTTGTTGGTCCCAGACAGGCTGGTCTGAGTATTTCAGAAACTGCTGATCTACTGGGATTTTCATGCACAACCATCTCTAGGCTTTTCATAGAATGAGAAAAAGAGAAAATGGCCAGCCGGTTCTGATACCAGAGGAGAATGGCCAGACTGGTTCGAGCTGATAGAATGGAAACAGTAACTCAATTTGGATGGTACGGTCAGAATTTGACGTTACCAACATGAAAGCATGGATCTATCCTGCCTTGTATCGATGGATCAGGCTGGTGGTGGTGGTGCAATGGTGTGGAGGATATTTTCCTGGCACACTTTGAGCCCATTAGTACCGACTGAGCATCATATCAATGCCAAAATCTACCCAAGTATTGTTGCTGACCATGTCCATCCCTATATGACCAGTGTACCCATCTTCTGATGGCTACTTCCAACAGGATAATGCGCCATGTCATAAAGTGTGAATCATCTCAGACTGGTTTCTTCAACACCAACAATGTGTTCACTGTACTCAAATGGCCCCCACAGTCACCAGATCTCAATCCAATAGAGCACCTTTGGGATGTGGTGGAACGGGAGATTCACATCATGGATGTACAGCCGACAAATCTGTAGCAACTGTGTGATGTTATCATGTCAATATGGACCAGACTCTCTGAGGAATGATTCCAGTACCTTGTTGAATCTGCCATGAAGGATTAAGGCAGTTCTGAAGGTAAAAGGGGTCCAACCCGATACTAGCAAGATGTACTAATAAAGTGGCTGGTGAGCTGGTGAGTGTGTAATTTTATATATATATATATATATATATATATATATATATATATATACACACATACACACACACTGCATAGGAGGTGTAGGTATGAGAGATATGTGAAACATCTATAGTAAATCTATAGATTCTATTTATTTTTGTTCTGAAAATAAGTTTTGTCTTATACATACAAATGTATTCACTTATTCAATCAGGTGTCTAAACCTTCGACTTGGACCTTTTATCTAAGAGCAGGAGTTATACACCTACAAACAGCACCGTCCGGTCTGATAGGAATGCAGTGGCTGACGAACTCGTGACAATCACGTTAGCAAAAGTTATTGCTAACATAGCTCAATAGTTAGCTAGCTTACTTACTAGGAACGCAACACTCAAATCACACGCGCAAATAAAACAAAGGGATATTTTCCAGATGAGGCTACACATATTTGATCAAATTAGACAAGTTATCTGTAAAGGTAACATGAGTAACATTTGCTAGCAAGATTTCAGATAAGATTAGCTTCTACTCGTTAGCTAGTTAGCTGACCAACAGCTGTCAAAACCACCAAACATAACCAGACAACCTGGTGCACATCGACGAAACTCAGGCAAAATGTTAAAAAAGACCCCGCTAGTAATCGTCAGGTTGCCCGTTTATTTGAGGTTTGTCTGCCGGTGAGCTAAGTTAGCTAGCTGGGTTGGGTTAAGTGAGGTTATACCTACGGAGTTGGTCAGACCCGCTGCAGTAGTTCACCAGTACAGTGTTGAGATGTTACCACCTGTCTCGACACCACCTGTCTGTCTCTATCTCCGCACCAACTGTCCCGACACCACCTGTCTCTGTCTCTGCACCAGCTTCAACCTCCCAGCAGGTGAGGGTTTAACCAGCCCGACGCCCTGTTGCAGTGACCAGGACAAACGGGGTTAAAGCGCCACAGCTGCGAGTAACCGGCCAAGACTTTAAAAACCCGCCGGTTTAAAAAATTACTCAGCCTACATTTGACACCGTCTACACTTAATGCGTTTACATCTTTCCACGTTCACTTTTTAATGTTTTTATTTATCTCTTCTTATACATGGCACAAGCATTGATGTTTTAAATGTACAAATACAATGTATTAGCTGTTTTGTCGTATTTCCTTGTTTTAAGAAATATCTTGCTTCTTTAAAACATTCCTTACTTCAATGTAAGAAAAATGGCTGCAAAAAAAAAACCAAGGGAAATATAACTTACAATAATTCTTTAATAATAAAACAATATTTACAGTACAAATGTGAGCATGTACATTTTTCTCAGTTATTTTCATGTCCAGATTTATCACTTAAAACTCTCATTAATGACTTACAAAAATCTCTAATGCCCAAATTTCAAGTTGTACGCACGCACACATACACACACACTATCGTGAAAAAGAAAACTGTATTCCACACTAACATTAGAGTATTGTGGCAGACATTTGATTAGTTTGCTTTAAGTTTTTTCTTCTTTGGTTTAATCATCTGTGGCAATGGAATCTTAAAGGCAGTCCTACAAAAAGAAAAAATAAAACAAAATGAATTAAGTTAATTCATTTGGTTAGTTAACCACCCAGTCAACATGCTTGAAGATGTTTCAAGGTAAAATTTGAATGAAAAACAACAATATTGTACTGAAAGTACTCACTCGCATGTTGTGCAGATAGGACTAAAGTTGCAAAATACTGTTTAATGGCAAAGAAACAAGAAGAAAATTAATCTACATGATGACATTATGCATCACTTTAAAGCTTCAAATGGAGATTTAGAAATGACATCCAAAGATTCGGCCTGAATTTATGAAGAAAAAACAAATACAAGAATGGCTGATTTAGACAGATAAATGGTTAGATATATATGTCATCCTTTCAGGCTAATAAGTAAGGTCTGTAGGTTTTAACAATGACATAAGGAAGAATAAGACTGAAACGTACTGGACAGGCACACTGAGCAGACATAACCGATCTCGATCAGATTACGGTGACAGAAGCATGCTGCTCGGTAGTCCACGTGTGCTGGTGGAGGAAGAACCAACTGGGAGCGCTGGTCCACATCTGGTAGGAACACCCACTAAGAAAAACACCACAGCTCCATAAGTAGACATATGACCGAGAAGATGAAAGGAGATGAATCACTGAGGTAATCAGATAACAAGGCTGGATTCAGATGAATAAGAAAACTTAGCCATGGTATGAGAAACGTCTGGAAAATTGTGCTGGCCACACTGGTTAGACTTGACCATCTCACCAGTAAATACTGTGCTAGAGCAGTCTTCTGGGGAATCTTCAGGTACAAGCCCCCAGTTATATCACATGCCTGTGGAAATGGAAGGTATTTGTCTTTGTTATTAAAATTATACATTATTAAGCCCTAATTATAGAATAAAAAGTATTTTTGGGAGGCAGTAAACTAGACCAAGACTGGGCATTATATGGAAGTGGTAAGGGAAAAGGTTTTAAACTCTCTCTGTGGAAATCACATTTGATGAGTGAAACATGGTGAGGATGTTCCTTTGAAAACATACCTGCTGCAGAAGGCCTGAATCAGAGTGCAGCACACACGCATCAATCAGGACATTCTAGTGAGAGTGGGAAAAGGGGTCATGACCAGGACAAGATCATCACATCTCCCATCCCAACAAGATCTCCCATCAACTGTACACATTGGTAACGAGAATCTAATAAACACCTGTTTCTGTGCAGCAAAGATCACGTTCATGAAGTTCATGTACTGCAGTGCACAGTCTTCAGCTGCTTTGACCACCTGCACAGTACAGTCTGTTATGGAAATGAGATCCAGGTTCATTTGTAGCCACAGTTGCAGAAGCAAAAATAAACCAGGTTCTCACCAATATCCTCGACTTCATTTCTTGACCAGCTAAAAACAAAAATGGAAGTTTTACTCAATTGCTCAGATTACTCAGAAAGATGTTACAGTAGAAGCATGTCTAGAATCAACTGTAAAGGATGATTACCCATAATAAATCATAAAGATGACCTATTAATTTATTAGTTGTGTAAATATTACAGGGTTATATTTTTGTTTCCATAGCAAAAAACAGCTTTACCTTCCAGGTTCTTAGAGACTCGATGAATATCTAAGAGTCACCTATTAAAGAAAATCAACTATCTGATCCAGATGACACAAACGCATACTTTTTAAAAGATATATTGTGCAAACCCTTGTACAAACATTGTAAAGGATACAGCACAGAGCTTTGGCAAGGGATCCAGCCAATAAGGTGTCTGTCTGGTGACCTTTCACCTGTGCTTTAAAAAGGAAAAACTTTAGATTTAATTGATTTTTATACACTTTTATTTTATAGAAATAAGAATTTGTGCAAAAACTGAAATGAGATATACATATGATTTTTAAGTGGCAGTAACAAGACAAGTGTATTTAATTAATGTGAAAGGATACTTTTGTACATTCACAATTCACTTCATAAACACTGCTGCTTAGTGAATAAACTGCCATTTCACATTCAAAAGGAGAATACAGAAGTCTGAGCTAGCAGCTACTTACTACGGCCCATGAGATTCTTCATCTCCTCTACAATAAGGTCATTTGCAACAGACAGGAGCTCATATTTGCCATCACAGCTGCCCGACGATGGGTCGTCCCCGGCAACGTCTCCTGCTTTCCAGTGCTTGCTTGGGTACAGGAAGTGACTTCAAGGGGAAAGTAGATACAAAATAGTGTCAGTGTCACCCCGAGCTGACCCTGGCAAACCAGGGGAAAAACACATGAGTGATGACGCTCTGAAGACCTGTCAGTAGTGACAACAGCTTTGGTTAACATTCAGAAATTGGTTTCCAGAGTAACATTCAGAGATTGGTTTCCTGGGTAATGTAGTGCTTTACCTCTCCTGACAGTGGCTAGCAACGATGGCCAGCTTGTTTGTTCTGGCCATAACCAAGTGAGAGTTTGCCATGACCATCACCGCGTCCAGACATTTCGACAGGGTGAACTGAGAGGGGAAGATGTGAGATCAAACTTCTGTCATAGCATGCAGCAACTACACATGCATCAGCTGCCAACAAGATTATTCTTACTTCCAAATTGTGTGATCAACTAAAGGACATTTCTCGCTTTAATTGCAAAGTTCTCTTACAGCAGACACCGCTGGCGTGCACCCCACTGCACCCTTTAACAACAATAATACAAAACTAAAAAAAACACTCAACACACCTGTGGGTCTCGCTGCACCTGCTGGCCCCACCAAATTGGATTGACATCTACCACAATGACTAGAAGACTAATTTCGTCTTCTGTGGACCAAGAACAGGATGTTAGTTCAGTGTGAAATCACCAGATGATGAGCCCACCAACACTAAACACCTACAGACACCAACACGTTAACCTCCTTAAGGTGGTCTAGCTGTGCTAGCTAGCTATGTAACTAGGAACAAACTGGAACATGGCGAAATCTGCTTCGTTTTTTTCACAGGAATACGGGCATACGATTAAAACAAACATTTAAAACACCATTAAACGAACTGAAACAGGGCTCGTGTATTTGCACAAAAGCAACGTTTTCGCAGGCCGCTACCTGACGCCATGGCGACCAGCTGCTCCGCGCGAACAGATCACGTGGTCGGCGTCGCGTGTGACGCAATCACGGCGCGACGGCGCGGTTGGTCCTGCGGCGCCGTGGAGACTGAACACGCTGGACAACAGTGTGTCCGGGGGACGTGGGCAGTCAAATAACGCGTCTGTGTCAGCTACGGGCTCCGTGTGTTTGACCACAGTGCAGTTTTGCTCGGTTGTAGTGTGTCAGTTGCGGTGGGCGTGATCTCTGTCATTCATTGCATCAGCAACAGCGTGCTGTGGAGATCCTGGTCGACGAGAGTTTAGAGGTTTGGGCAGACTTGGTTGATATTGGAGTAACTTTACTTTTTCACCACATACTCTACGTGACGCCGTTCAAGACGAGAGTGCAGTATGGATGAAGGAGGTAGGCTATGGCACAAATCTGATTGTGTCTCTTGGTTGCTATATTTGCCTAGCTGGAACCACCCCAGCCTAGTTTAACGTTACAGTGGGCATATATGACGTGAATACAATAGATAAAAACTCGCCTACCTGGTGGAATAACTTAAGACATCATGTAGCAATCTTTAAACTTGATGTCAACATAAATTGTTTGTTGCTAAAGTGTTTTTTATGTGTGTACAACTCGCTTCAGAGTTGGTGGAGTATTTCAGGACGCAGATGAGCCAGGATCCTGACGTCGCCTCTGCAGTCGCAGCTATACGGTCTCTCCTGGAGTTCTTGAAGAGAGACCAGAGTAAGAATCACTGCTCTATAATAGTTCTTTATTAGAGACCAGAGTGAGACTCGCTGCTCTATAATAGTTCTTTAATAGAGACCAGAGTAAGACTCGCTGCTCTATAATAGTTCTTTATTAGAGATCAGAGTAAGACTCGCTGCTCTATAATAGTTCTTTATTAGAGATCAGAGTAAGACTCGCTGCTCTATAATAGTTCTTTATTAGAGATCAGAGTAAGACTCGCTGCTCTATAATGGTTCTTTATTAGAGATCAGAGTAAGACTCGCTGCTCTATAATGGTTCTTTATTAGAGATCAGAGTAAGACTCACTGCTCTATAATAGTTGTTTATTAGAGATCAGAGTAAGACTCGCTGCTCTATAATAGTTCTTTATTAGAGATCAGGGGTAATGCTGCTATTTACAACTCATGCAAGCACACCTTAACATGGAGAATCCATGTAATGACTCTTTGGGGCATCATTATGATTTAAAAAAAAGTTGATCTGGCCAAGACAACCTTTTATCAGAAAGCTATCCTAAAACCTTTCATCGTTCAACCCATTAGGAGCCTAAGTGTTTGGTCCTTCTCCAGGTGAGACTATCCAGGGACTGAGAGAGAACCTGACACGTGCCATTGAGAGACTGGAGGAGACCGATTCCTCTGTAGCGGTGTCCTCTGGTGGGGAACTCTTCCTACGTTTCATCAGCCTCACCTCACTGGAGCATTCGGTGAGCTGAACACATGAACATGTTGCACACATGGGTTCGATCTACACACAGGCTACAGAGGCCGTTCTGACTTCATACCGTCTGACTTCATACCGTCTGACTTCATACGGTCTGACTTCAGCTAGGGCAGCCCACTGCTCTGGGCACGTGTGATCCACAGCCCTCTAGTAATCACTAGTGTGTGTGTGTGTGGGTGTGTGTGTGTGTGTGTGTGTGTGTGTGTGTGTGTGTGTGTGTGTTCTAACTGCACAGATGGGTTAAAAACGGAGGACAAATTTCGATTGCGGTGAAAAAATCACAATTGACAAAATATGGCACATTTACATACGGTCTGACTTCATACGGTCTGATTCATACGGCACTTCGGTCTGATTCACATACGGTCTGATTCACACACCGTGCTCTCTGTAGCTTCTTTTGATTACCAACAATGAATAAAGTCTAACACTTGAGAACAAATCAATGGTATTTTGCTGTGATATTTGCTGGTTGAATAAATAAAAGGTTTGCTAATTTTGGAACACCCTACTTTTTCTACTTAAAGGTTACATTTCGTGTACATAAAGGTTACTCATATTTAATGTTGGTCTTTCGTGTACATAAAGGTTACTCATATTTAATGTTGGTCTTTCGTGTACATAAAGGCTACTCATATTTAATGTTGGTCTTTCGTGTACATAAAGGTTACTCATATTTAATGTTGGTCTTTCATGTACATAAAGGTTACTCATATTTAATGTTGGTCTTTCGTGTACATAAAGGTTACTCATATTTAATGTTGGTCTTTCGTGTACATAAAGGTTACTCATATTTAATGTTGGTCTTTCGTGTACATAAAGGTTACTCATATTTAATGTTGGTCTTTCGTGTACATAAAGGTTACTCATATTTAATGTTGGTCTTTCGTGTACATAAAGGTTACTCATATTTAATGTTGGTCTTTCGTGTACATAAAGGTTACTCATATTTAATGTTGGTTTCCTCTTTCTTCTGCACAGGATCTTTCACAGTGCAAGAATGTGATGGTGGAGAGAGGAGAACTCTTTCTAAAGAAAATATCCTTGTCCAGAGGCAAAGTGGTCAAACTCTGCCACACCTTTATCAAGGACGGGGCTGTAAGTACCATTTTTAATATCTCTCACTTGCTTTTGAAGGCTCTGTTAAATGTGTACATTTGCTCTTTTTCAACCTAGAAGTGTGTTTCGATATATACGATGCATACTAGAAAGTAATTTTGCATATGGCAGCCTTCTGCAATATTAGAATTATGGAAGCTGGTGTTGTAGTATCAATTTCCAGACGATGTGTCGTGCAACTTTAAGATATGAATCAGTCATGGTGAATCAGTTATGGTATTTATCGTTCTGTATTCAATATCATGTTTCCACTAGGTTTGGGCAGTATGACGGTATTTCGGTATTTAAATATAGTGACGGTATTGTAAAATGGTGACGCTATATTAACTACCTAGTAGTAAACTAGTAGGCTACCAAAACAAATTTGCAAATGGTGAATCTGTCAGAAAGGGTAGATACAACACAGTGATCATTGCTGAGCTTTGTGTCAAACAAACTAGTGGAGTTTGCAGCAGGGAGTAAAGCTAAAACATGCTTTGTAGAATGTTAATAAAAGTAAGTAGACTGTAAACGCTAGCTAATGAGCTAGCTAGCGTTTATAATCCATGTTCATTGCCAATTCCAAGTGATTTAACATGTTGACAGGGTGTTTTTCTGTCTTCTCTTTTGCCACTAGCATGTTAAACGAAGTTTATTATGGGCATTAAAAGAAATACATTCTGCAGACCGTTCTAGGATATACTGGAAAATCAAACATAAAGCAAAACTCGTGAACACACCTAAAACATACAAACCGAGAATAGTGGAGGCGGAGAGATTTCAATGACCAGCAACGGGGCATTAAGAACACGGGGTATATATACACAACGGGGCATTAAGAACACGGGGTATACATACACAACGGGGCATTAAGAACACGGGGTATACATACACAACGGGGCATTAAGAACACGGGGTATATATACACAACGGGGCATTAAGAACACAGGGTATATATACACAACGGGGCATTAAGAACACGGGGTATATATACACAACGGGGCATTAAGAACACGGGGTATATATACACAACGGGGCATTAAGAACACGGGGTATATATACACAACGGGGCATTAAGAACACGGGGTATATATACACAACGGGGCATTAAGAACACGGGGTATATATACACAACGGGGCATTAAGAACACGGGGTATATATACACAACGGGGCATTAAGAACACGGGGTATATATACACAACGGGGCATTAAGAACACGGGGTATATATACACAACGGGGCATTAAGAACACGGGGTATATATACACAACGGGGCATTAAGAACACGGGGTATATATACACAACGGGGCATTAAGAACACGGGGTATATATACACAACGGGGCATTAAGAACACGGGGTATATATACACAACGGGGCATTAAGAACACGGGGTATATATACACAACGGGGCATTAAGAACACGGGGTATATATACACAACGGGGCATTAAGAACACGGGGTATATATACACAACGGGGCATTAAGAACACGGGGTATATATACACAACTGGGTCTGAAGAACACGGGGTATATATACACAACTGGGCATGAAGAACACGGGGTATATATACACAACTGGGCATGAAGAACACGGGGTATATATACACAACGGGGCATTAAGAACACGGGGTATATATACACAACTGGGCATG
This sequence comes from Brachyhypopomus gauderio, assembly GCF_052324685.1. Lineage (NCBI taxonomy): Eukaryota > Metazoa > Chordata > Actinopteri > Gymnotiformes > Hypopomidae > Brachyhypopomus > Brachyhypopomus gauderio. The sequence continues at coordinate 1,367,066 of NW_027506876.1, read as the reverse complement.
AAGAACACGGGGTATATATACACAACGGGGCATTAAGAACACGGGGTATATATACACAACGGGGCATTAAGAACACGGGGTATATATACTCAATGGGGCATTAAGAACACGGGGTATATATACTCAATGGGGCATTAAGAACACGGGGTATATATACTCAATGGGGCATTAAGAACACGGGGTATATATACTCAATGGGGCATTAAGAACACGGGGTATATATACTCAATGGGGCATTAAGAACACGGGGTATATATACACAATGGGGCATTAAGAACACGGGGTATATATACACAACGGGGCATTAAGAACACGGGGTATATATACACAATGGGGCATTAAGAACACAGGGTATATATACACAACGGGGCATTAAGAACACGGGGTATATATAAACCGAAGAAACGACTCTAAGAAAGGCACAATTTCATGAACAACCACCCCCACCCCCCCAAACCGGTAATACCGTACACCGCGATATAATCTGAAGTTAATACAGCGATATGAAAAAGTTTCCAGTTTCCACAATGAGTTCACTAAATTCATCTGTCTCACCAACGTGAATGTGATTGTGCAGATGATCCTCACTCACTCCTCATCCAGAGTGGTGCTGACGGTCCTGGAGAACGCAGCAGCAGACAAGAAACGATTCACGGTCTATGTCACGGAGTCCCAGCCAGATTCTGCTGGGTAAGTCACACCCGCCTCATCAGTATGCAGCAATAGAAAGATAATCCTCCACCAGTTTAGGGTCATCTAAGATTTCCAGTGTATGGGGTATAATTGTAGGATGTCATGTATATATGTGGGTTTTATTTTTACAGCAGCTCTTGCATAAACCACTCCTACAAGACAATTTTTTTTTTCTGTGTCTGTCACAGTATATTAGACATTTGTCGAAGATCCATACTCCTTGTTTGACCAACTCGAGAGCTCAAGTTAATGCATTTGCCCAACCCTAACATGCAACCGGTTATCAGCAGTGTTGATAGGAACACATATTCTTATGTGTGTATGTTTTTTATGTCTACAGTCAGCACATGGCAGACAAATTGCGAAGGCTCAATATCCCAGTCATAGTTGTTCTAGATGCTGCTGTTGGGTAAGAGGTTCATTACACTTGTCTTATAGCGTCTATAAATGATTTAATAACATACAGTAGGTATGTCGAACACAGCAAATTCCTCGAACTAACTCCAAGTGTTAATTTGTGTACAACTGGATGAACTGGCCTTTTGAAAATGACTAAATGCTTATGAACGGTTTCAGGTACATCATGGAGAAGGTAGACCTGGTAATTGTTGGTGCTGAAGGGGTTGTGGAAAGTGGAGGAATTTTTAACAAGGTACAGCAGATGTGGTAACACACCCATAAACACACACCCATAAACACATACGTATAACACACACACACACACCTATAAACACATACGTATAACACACACACACCCATAAACACATACGTATAACACACACACACACCCATAAACACATACGTACAACACACACACACACACATAAACACATACGTACAACACACACACACACACATAAACACATACGTATAACACACACACACACCCATAAACACATACGTATAACACACACACACACCCATAAACACATACGTATAACACACACACACCCATAAACACATACATACAACACACACACACACACACCCATAAACACATACATACAACACACACACACACACCCATAAACACATACATACAACACACACACACACACACACCCATAAACACATACGTATAACACACACTAGGGTTGCAACGGTATGAGATTTTCACGGTATGATAACCGTCTCAGAAAATACCGCGGTATCACGGTTATCACGGTATCACAGTTAGTTTGTATATTATTAAAAGATACACTGACCCTTAAAGAAATTACAAGTTTTTTTTGTTCAATTAACTATTTATTGTAGAAACCTGGAACTATTGTATACAAAATGTCTCCTTTAAAAAAATAAGCTGTACACATGTTTAAATAAATACTGCAAAATTAGATAAACCTAAATCATGGATTTCAGTACAATTATTTAAGTTTAAATTATTTAATATCTGATAAACTCAACCTGGGTCAGTGTCTGATCAACAACTGTTGTAAACGTCCGTTGTACTGCCAAGTTAGAATATAACCAGATACTGCAGAAAGAGAGGATTTATTTCTGACATGACCCTCACAATAGAGATTTCTATTTTAAGGCTTTCACACCGAGTCTGGTTTTAACATATGAAAAACAGGCACGTAAAATTTTGAAAATGAACGCATGTAAATTAATGGCATCTTTCACATCCAGTGAAAGCAAGGACCTTAAAAATCTATGGATTTACACTTTCACTAGTGACCGTAGCGCGCGACTCGGCACAGTTCTTTTGTATTACGTTAACAAATACGAGCCTCTTGTAATTCCAGGACGAAACATGAGAGAACGTGAAGACGTTAAGACTGGGCGTTTTGAAAATAAACAACCATTAAATAATTTAATAAAAAGCGAATTATTTTGAGTATATGTATAAATATTTAACTTAATTAAGTTTAAGGTGCTGGGAAATATTGAAACGGACCTTTAAAGTTACGTACAAGTGCTTTAATTCCACCTTATAAAGGTGTATGAACCCTGCAAACATGACTTTGTTCATTGCGCTGAGGCGCGACGCGCGCAAAGTTACAAAATTCGAGACGTGCACGACCTCGCGAATCGACAGCGCGCGAGACCCGCGCTCACCGGCGGAGCCACCGCGATTACGTCATTTTCGCCGCTGATTTTAGTTAAGCTTTTTTTTTGTTAAAAAATTTGTTAAGTCTAATGCACTTTCTGCCATTCTCACTGCTGTGTGCTTAGTAGCTGAACCGGAGCGGAGTTGCGCATGCGCGGGTCAGTTTCTCCGCTGGCTTGCTTTTTACCGGTAATAAGCAAACGCACACGGTATGATAACCGTGCATTTTAATACCGTGGTATACCGTGAAACCGGTTACCGCTGCAACCCTAACACACACACACACACACCCATAAACACATACATACAACACACACCCATAAACACATATGTACAACACACACCCATAAACACATACACACTCATAAACACATATGTACAACAGACACACACACCCCCATAAACACATACGTACAACACACACCCATAAACACATACGTACAACACACACACACACCCATAAACACATACGTACAACAGACACACACACCCCCATAAACACGTACGTAAAACACACACACACCCATAAACACGTACGTACAACACACACACAAGCATAAACACATACGTATAACAGACACACAACCATAAACACATGCATATAACACACACACAACCATAAACACATACGTATAACAGAAACACAACCATAAACACATACGTATAACACACACACACACCCATAAACACATACGTATAACAGACACACACCCGTAAACACGTACATAAATCACACACACACACCCATAAACACGTACATATAAGACACATGCACCCATAAACACATACGTACAACACACACCCACCCATAAACACATACATACAACAGACACACACACCCATAAACACATATACAACAGACACACACACCCATTAACACATACGTACAACAGACACACACACCCATTAACACATTTATAACACACACACACCCATAAACACATACGTATAACCCTCGATTGCTGAAGTTATTTGTTATTAAACAATTTTACCTTGTAGATTGGTACCTACCAGATGGCAGTGTGTTCCAAAGCACACAACAAGCCATTTTATGTGGTGGCAGAGAGTTTCAAGTTTGTGCGCCTCTACCCTCTAAATCAGCAAGATGTACCTCACAGATTTAAAGTATGTCCTTTCTGATTCTTCTTGTCTTTTAGCCTCATTGATCCTTTTGTTTATGAACTTCTGTATTATTCAAATGTTAAACACTGTAATTTGCTTATTCACTTATGACGGACGTGTCCAGTTTTGTTAATGTGAAGCTATTAAATGATCTAATTGCATCGTTACCTGAAGCAGGTGAAACGTGTGGAGTGATTTCTAGAGAACGTTGGACAGCATCAGCTGCTACTCAGCATTCCTTCAGAATAATTTCTAACATAATCACAACCCCCATGGTGCTACTGTTTATTTCATCTTCATTTTTCTGCACTTTTCAGGCTGAATTTCATACCAGTTGACATTTTTACCTAATTAAAATGCAGATGTAATAGAAAATCGTACTTGTTTCTGTCCAGTATAAAGCAGATACCCTGAAGACTGCTGAAGACCTGGACCAGGAACACCCAATGATCGACTACACGCCTCCGTCTCTCATCACGCTGCTCTTTACTGACCTGGGGGTGCTGACTCCCTCCGCAGTCAGTGATGAACTCATCAAACTCTATTTGTAAGACACTTCCTGCGGCTCAGAGACATGCAGGAGTTACAAGACCCACCTGACCTTCATGCCAAGTCGTGTCAGCCATATTGGTTTTACCAATAGGTCATTTCAATCTTCTTGATGTACAAGGAATAATCTGGCTTGAACATTGTTTGGTTTTCACTGACATGTACGATTCTGATGTGTTATAACAGATGAGTGTGTATAGCTAAATATCAAAATATATCACAATTGACAAAATAATCTACAATTTCTGACGGGCTTAAAATGACCAAAGCTGGGGAAAGATATTTTATACCCTCAACTGCTTCCTGTCAGGTTTGATTGTATTGATAATATGAAATATGCATATGCAGAACTCCATCCTCATTTTACACTTCTTAAAGAAATTGTAATGAAAGTTTAGTTATGAATTGTGTACTACATAACTGTAGATAGCCTGGTTCATTTGCTTACATACCCATACATCTACTGTATGTATGCTTACAATAATTTGTATCTTTGATCAAATTGAAAATTTTACAATAAATACAACTGGGAATGAATTGTAATTTACACTGGATGTATAATCTCAACAGAGCTTGAACTCAAATTCATAGGAAAGGAATCAACCAAAATTTTTGTCCTTCCTATTTCTATTCACTTTATACCATAAGTTCCATACAGAGGCCTGCTGGAATTGTTTCTACTCTGTAATCATTTATTTTTATCATTCAAATGTGAGACCAATTTTTTTTTTTGTGCCAGCAACCATCAAAACACCAGACCAGTTTCAAGTGAGGTTCATCCAAAAACTAGTTGATTGGATGTTAAAAAAGACATACAATATTTTAGAGGAATCTAAAATACTTCCTTTACATGACAGTAAAGTACAAAGATTGTTTTCTGTATTACCTGCCTGATCAGCATGGGTTAAACTCTGACTTACAGCAACAAAGACATTAAGAGATGAGGGGGAGAGCAGCAAGCTGTACTGTACAGCTCTGTATTTGACAGCCACAATAAGCCAAAGCCACATTTGTAGATGGCTGGCACAGAAGGCATTCTGATGACATACAAAATAATATAATCGCTGAGACTGACGCACAACCAACATCACTGCCATTTTACAATGAATTTAACTGGAGACTCAACAAACTACCAATTCTGTGCTTATAAGCTATGTGGTTCCTTTGTGCACACACAGGTGTCGTGGATCCTGTAGCAAAACAGCTTCTGCAGGGACTGTTAGAGCCCACGAAGAATACAGAGGCTGAAAGTATAGCTTGGTTATTTGTTGGGACTGGAAAAGTCAATTTGAAGTAATAATGTGGTCTTCAGAATGTACACTGCAGTACAATAGTACACTAATTTAAATTGCCCTAGGTGTTTGTTAAAGTACTTTGAGGAATCTGTTGGAGATGCTCACCCACTGACTGTCCCAACAGGACTATTCTCTTTTGCTTTCAGCAGGCCTTTCCATATTTGGTCAAAATGGGAAATAGTTGAGTGTCAGTAAACTGTGAAGGAACCTCAACTGACACATAAAAGGGTATAAATCATATATGGAAAAATCGTAAATTAGTGCACCTTTAAGCAAATACAAAATAGTACATATTAAAGACTGGACCATCAAAAGGAAAAGTAGAATACCTTTGTAGACCTCACAGGTGTGGCCATTTCTAGCCTCAAAGGCAGGAGGTGGCGATCTTCCCATTTTCAACAGTTTACTTGTTTATTCTCCAAACAAGTCCAAAATAAAATGACATTTGGAATACAAAATGGTACAAATCACAACTTTAAACCACTCTCCGCACTTCAAAAAACCTCTTCAGGTAGTAAACCTGTCCCAGGGTCATGGCCACCAACACCAAGGCCTCGAAGAAAGACCAGAGGACTACTCGACTGTTCGTGTTGTCGTTAACTGCAAGGAGACAAAACAGATTGAATGACACACCGACACGTATCTCACCGTCAACCACATGGCAGATCAAAACATGGTTTTGAGACAAGGCAACATGAGAAACTGAACAGGTGTAACTCGCCGTTTCTCTGATATGGGTGGTCTGCACCATCGTTTGGAGGGACTTACTTGCTCTGTGTATCCTCTCACGCACTTCCATGTACTCCTGCTCGTGTTTGACTGCTGTCATGGCCACGGCCAGCTCGTTGATCATCTCCTCCAGTTTGTTTTGATGGGCTGTAATGAATTAGTAGATCTAATAAGTATTTACTTAATGCAATAGGGACATGCAGATCCAGGCAGAGTGGAAGCGAGATTCAGGCAGGCTGGACTAAGGCTCAACTTACTAGTGTGAGCAAAACTGAAAATAATAACGTATTCAGAATTTATTAATTAGTCCAAACACAAAGAGTACTCTGGTTTGTGACATTTTTTCATGGCCAATACATATTGAAAAAGAAATTGTATAAAAATACCCAACAGGTGCATTGGGGAAAAAAAACAAAACAAAAAAAAACCACTCGTCACACTTATAACTAGACCCGAATACCTCGTATGTGGCATGCCTCATGTTGCTTGCTTTTAAAATTAACTTTGCAGCTGGTTTCCACTCTTACATGAACCATTTTCATTCACGTTAGCTTCAGCATCAAGCACGTGAGACATAAGACCAGACCCACACTGTGCAACCGTGACGTGTGTATTACTCTGTCTAATGCTTTGTGTAAACAGAGCAATAGAAGACTGCATAGTTACAAAGCCATGGAAGCTTTTCATGCACCCTATTTAACCTACCGTCCCAGGTACCACCACCAACTGAGGGAAAGGAAGAAAGCAGGAAAGAGAGGGAGAAAGATGAAATGAAAGGGATGAGAGGATGGAAATAAGGAAAAATGATAACAGAGACAGCTGGACGTGAGAATACGAATTCGGGTCCGAGTGTGCAAGTTTGAAATCATGCATTACTGAAGTTGGTCTGTGTCATCAGAATGTGGCTTGAAAAACACATTTCTCATGGGCCCACTTAAAAACAGCCCACACAAAACATCTAATTAGAAAAAAGTGTTTTAATTGACAACATATAATTTATATAACTAATACATAGTACAGAATGCTATAAGTGGGAACATCACATGTACATACCCTCTGTCTCCATCCCGTCTCCCTTTGGAGCCTCTCCGATGTCAATGGTAAACATGACAATTTTTGGAGTCATGGTCGACATCTTATTGCTGAAGCAGAACTTGTAGGTGCCATCCATATGGGCCGCAACCGAGTACTTCCCACTGGACTCTCTGTCTCCCTTATAGATTTGCTTCCCATCTGGACCTGTGATCTTGCATAGAACAATATAGGCTAAGCTGCCATGCTCATCAGTAGTTATGTAGCTTTTTATCATACAAATATATTACTTATATTAAATGTATGTATTATGTAAAGATATTCGAAGCAGTCCGTTTATGAAACAAGTATATTAGTACAATACAATTGAACAAACAATTAGATAAACACGAGTTTGTTAGCTGAGTTATTACTGAATAACGCAGTCTGATCCCATCACAGCTGTTGAACTTAGGTTAGCTAACTAGCTTGTTAGCCAAGTCCGCTAAGAACTGTAGAGCATTAGTTAGCTGGCTGTAGTTAGCTGGTTGTAGTTAGCTGGCTGTAGTTAGCTGGCTGTAGTTAGCTGGCTGTAGCTGTTAGTTGGCTGTAGTTATCTGGCTGTAGCTAATAGCTGGCTGTGGTTATCTGGCTGTAGTTAGCTAGGTTGTAGCTGTTAGCTGGCTGTAGTTAGCTGGTTGTAGTTAACTGGCTGTAGCTGTAAGTTGGCTGTAGTTAGCTAGGTTGTAGCTAGCTAGCTGTAGTTAGATGTCTAGTTAGCTGACTATAGTTATCTGGCTGTAGCTGTTAGCTAGCTGTAGTTAGCTAGATGTAGTTAGCTGGCTATAGTTATCTGGTTGTAGTTATCTGGCTGTAGCTGTTAGCTAGCTGTAGTTAGCTGGCTGTAGTTAGCTAGCCCAAACGATGACGATGTTCTCATCTGAATAAAGCTGTTAATTATTATTTTTACAGTTTGCTAATATGTGCTCGTATGTTTTAACCCGTCACCGTGTGTTGGTGAGCGTCAGTAATCCCGTTAGCGGAACCGGGCTGGTGCTCTATAGAGGCGGACCCAGCTGAGCTCGCGGTGCTAGCGCGGTAAGCGCTGGGTACTGCGACCGAATAAATGACCCACTATCCGCAGACTCTGCAGCACCAACCACGTCCACCGGACCGTAACTCGGCGGACTAGCGGAGTCCTCTAACCGGCTAGCTACCTCCACGTCGATGTCCAAGAAGCCCCCTTCCGCAACCTCGAACATGAGGCCCATCTTGGTGCCCGAGCCCACCCGCTCATGGAAGCACTCTTCGGCGTGAGCGTCCACGCTGACGAAGTAGCCGGACGCGGTGGCACACAGCGCTGCCGAAACGACCACAAGTTCCGAGAAGGTGAACATGACGAAGACGTACACCTGTCACACCTGCAGGAGCGGCGACAACTGCAAAGAGCTTCGGTTCAGTCCAGCGAGCGGAAACCTAACGACACCGGGCAGGCCGCGGCGGCGCAGAGGAGGAGTCGGGCCGCCGGGACCAGACGAGACGAGCCACGTAGGAGAACAGGAGTGGCGCTGAGGGACAGGACACACAGGATAAACAGGACAAACAGGACCACACCAGGACACACAGGATAAACAGGACCACACAGGACCACACAGGACACACAGGATAAACAGGACCACACAGGACACACAGGATAAACAGGACCACACCAGGACCACACAGGACCACACCAGACCACACAGGATACACAGGATAAACAGGACCACACACAGGACCACACCAGACCACACAGGATACACAGGATAAACAGGACCACACACAGGACCACACCAGACCACACAGGATAAACAGGACCACACAGGACCACACAGGATAAACAGGACAAACAGGACCACACCAGGACCACACCAGGACACACAGGATACACAGGATAAACAGGACCACACAGGATAAACAGGACAAACAGGACCACACCAGGACCACACAGGATACACAGGATAAACAGGACCACACCAGGACCACACAGGATACACAGGATAAACAGGACCACACACAGGACCACACCAGACCACACAGGATAAACAGGACCACACCAGACCACACAGGACCACACCAGGACACACAGGATAAACAGGACCACACCAGACCACACAGGATACACAGGATAAACAGGACCACACCAGACCACACAGGACACACAGGATAAACAGGACACACAGGACCACACCAGGACACACAGGATAAACAGGACCACACCAGACCACACAGGATAAACAGGACCACACCAGACCACACAGGATAAACAGGACACACAGGACCACACCAGGACACACAGGATAAACAGGACCACACCAGACCACACAGGACCACACAGGATAAACAGGACCACACCAGACCACACAGGACCACACCAGACCACACAGGATACACAGGATAAACAGGACCACACCAGACCACACAGGACCACACCAGACCACACAGGACCACACCAGACCACACAGGATACACAGGATAAACAGGACCACACCAGACCACACAGGACCACACCAGACCACACAGGATACACAGGATAAACAGGACCACACAGGACACACAGGACCACACCAGACCACACAGGACACAAAGGATAAACAGGACCACACAGGACCACACCAGACCACACAGGACCAGACCAGATCACACAGGGACACACAGGACCACACCAGATCACACAGGACACACAGGACCACACCAGACCACACAGGATAAACAGGACCACACAGGACACATAGGACCACACCAGACCACACAGGACACACAGGATAAACAGGACCACACAGGACCACACAGGACACACAGGATAAACAGGACCACACAGGACCACACCAGATCACACAGGACACACAGGACCACACCAGACCACACAGGATAAACAGGACCACACAGGACCACACAGGACACACAGGATAAACAGGACCACACAGGACCACACCAGACCACACAGGACACACAGGACACACAGGACCACACCAGACCACACAGGACACGACCATTACTTACCAAGCCAAATGAAACCGGCAGAAATGATTTAATGTGAAACAAAACACCGGCTCAACCATACTTGACTTTAATTTCTGTACTCACAATGTGACAATGTTCAAGCGTGTATTATGCCAACCATGACCATTGTTAGGAGGTCATAGTGCACAACAGCAGAGATTAGTGAAAAATTAATGGTCTCAAAACTCAAACAATATTATTATGATAACCTCATATTTGCTTGGAAATTATAAACTACACTTCCCATTTAAATAACTGCTGGATGGCATCTCCCTGGTGGAATCAGGTTTACTCTTCTACCACAACCATAAAACTATTAAATGAAAAGAATGAAAAGGTGAAATTTTAAAGTTACTGTCCCCAGAAAGGTGGTGTGGCCAACGAAAAAAAAACTAAACTGTGTCAGTCAAAGAAAAATAATGAAAAGACTGAGAGTGTGAGATTACATGGTAGTTTATTCCATGGACCACGGACGTAATGGGGGGGGGGGGGGGGCATGTCCCCCCTGCACTTTTTCAAAAGCCGGTTTTGGTAAACCCCGCGCCCCAGTTCTCAAGCCATTTGTGTCCCCCCCCCACCTATGAAATCAAAATTTCGTCCATGTCATGGACCAAATTATATTAGATTGTGCTGAATGGCAAAATTATCTTTCTGTTTTGTGTTGTGTAAAATGTATTAAAAAACACAAAATGATGCCTTTGAATTATATACCTATAACTCCTTGCATATAACTTTGGTGTCCATACGAAAACACAGGAAAAACATTTTACTTTATGAATAGCCTATGTATTTAAGAAAACAATAAGTTAAATATTTTAGATATTTTACTGAATTTTAGTACATAAGTAGTAACACCATATTAATATTATACTAATATGTGTACCAAGTGAATCCCAAGTATATAAAACTGCAAAATTTGAGAATATTGTTGCAACCAATTGATAAAAAAAACTCCAGGTAAAATATATTTTCTCTCAAGTACATTTTCCCTTAAATACAGCTTCAATTTTCATGCTCTTCAAAACAGTGCTGATGAAGTGCTGTTGATGTGGTTTCTAACTATGGTACTTCGTGAATAATTTACAGCCTGCAGCTTTTAAGCAATTATGCTGTCGATCTGTGCATTAGTCTGTTCTACAACTTGACTGGATTATAAATTTCTTCGGGCAATATAAAAAAAATCTATAGTAGCTTTAAGAGCTTCATTTTAAATTATTTATTCAAGACAAAACAAAATATTAATGTGACTAATTTGATTTTTGTCTGAAAAATAACATTATTGTTACTTTGCTGTCTGATTTGATCCTAACCCTCGTTATTAGCTTAATAATCCAGATGAAATATCCTTTGTGTGTTAAATCACATGCATTAAAACAGGGCACACAAACTATACATACTGCAGGTGTCTTCCATCAGTACAAGCAAATGTGTCCATGTGTAGTGTCCAGTGTCCCACTTGTCCTTCAATGTCCAGTGTCCTTCATTTAATTTCAAACACAGTTAATTTTACAAGGAATATAACATCCAAACGTAGGCTACTACAAGCTTCTGTTGACCTAAGACAACAGAATCCTCATCAAAGAGCAGAAGAGGAGAAAGGTGGGCTATTAACCATAATACTGCAGGGCCATAACCAAACCTTCTAAACAGTCTTAGACTGTTTCCAATATTAATGGTAAAACAGGACTGTATTGGGAAGCAAAATAATAATCTTACTGCTAGAGCCAAGTAAGCCCATTCCACCCAACATCTGTGCGTCTCCTCCTGAGGTATTTTTCTACTTTCCCAAATGAATCTGGAACACTAGCACCTGGTATAAACAGAGAGCTCCAAGCAGGACTCAGTTGCTCAAGGATGAAGACATTCAAATTATTGTGTTGAAAATAATAAATAGTTAGCAGCTGGGTTAGCAATTACGTTGCAGGTTACAACCTTCATTTCAGAAATGTTCTGATATAAGCCCTGTACTCTTCAGTGAATATTAACATTACATGTGATGCTAAGCAACACATATGCTAAGGCACAGCATGATGGGGGGGGGGGGGGGGGGGGGGGGGGGGGTGAGGGGGGGGACCAAACACTGAAGGTGGTAATGAATGTTATCAAAGAATAATACAAATGTAGCCATTGTTTTTGTTTTTTTATTTTATTTGTGCAGGGAAGCCCTAACAAGAAAAAGTCAAAGTCAAATTTATTTATATAGTGCTTTTCACAACACATGTTGTCACAAAGCAGCTTTACAATCGTATGGGTCCAAATCCCTAATGAGCAAGTCAAAGGCGACAGTGGCGAGGAAAAACTCCCTAGATGGTGGGGAATAGGAAGAAACCTTGGGAGGACCAAGACTCAAAAGGGAACCCATCCTCCATTGGGCGGCACGTTAACACAAGTCCGTGGTGTGCAGGATGATTCTACAGATAAAGTTAAGGTTCTTGTTCCCCGGCCAAGTAGTCACAGTCCCTTCGGTGTAGATGGTGAGCCTCAGGTAGGAGCATCAGCACGTCCTCTTGCAGCAATGGCACATCCAACCCCAGCATCAGCACATCCACTGGCAAGCCAGACCATCTCCCAGGTGCTTGTAGGTGCTTGCATGCAATCGTCTTAGGTAGAAGCATGCAAAAAAAGATATACAATACAGGTTGAGTATGTGGACATCAATTTAAACCACCATTGATTTAAATGTACATAGCTCACGTGCCCTTGATTAGCATGTGGCTCCAGCAGGCTAATCTATAGCAGCATAACTAAAGGGAGGAGTTCAGAGGTGACCACAGTCATGAGGGCTCACTGAGACATTGCTTTCCAGTCAAGTCATTGTCACAACTAGAGTGATGCCACGACACAGCTGGATGACAGCATCAGATTACCAGAAATCTCAACGTCTGGGGGCCCCTGAGCCCCTACACCTTACAAGGCAAATATTAGCTGAAGGCTTGATTAAACAGGTGAGTCTTAAGTCTAGATTTAACGATTGGAACTGTGTCAGAATCTCGGATTGAAGCTGGAAGGCTATTCCATAATAATGAGGAACACACTCAATTAATTATGGTGACTTTTTACTTTCCTTCCTAACATTCCTTCCATATTACCATGGAAACAAGCTGGTGTGTACTATGAAATATCTACACACAAATAATGTTGCCAATGAGTTTTAAAATAAACATGATGGAAATATTTACTTAATGTCTGGTTGAACTTCACTAATGGAGATATAACTACAAGCATCTCTGACAATTAGCATAATGTAAACATCTGGTGTTGGACAAAATGAATAGTTTCAGTGATTCTACAAGTTGAGAGATGCATTAATCACTGATAAATACTGGTAACGGCATCTCTGTGCATAGTAATGAAGAGTTGAGTAAACATGTATCTCTATTTAATGACATATTTAATCTATTTAATTTACATGCATAAAGTTAACAGCCCTACCTTCCACCTTTTCTCGTTCTTCTCTTTGGTCCTTGGTAGTTTTCGTGTTCCTTGATTCTGATTGATTGGGATTGCTACATCTATCACTATGACCCTATTCTGCTGTTTGGCTACTATGTTTGGTTACCGTTTTGTCAGTCTGTATCTGGAAGTCCCACAGGACCTTAACTTGGTCATTCACCAGCTTTGGGATCTGCCCCGTTTTGACCTCAGAACATCCAGCCCATTCTCTGAACAGATGTTGTATTCTATGGTTATGGTGTTTTATGTATGCTCTCCTGCAAGCATACTTCACTCTGCAGCTGTGCTGGATTGTCTCAGGGGCATCTTTACACAGATCCAGCCTCTATTGATCTTGTGTTCAGAGCTTGTTCCTTTGCTGCCATGAATCGTGTCCCTGTGATGTCTCTCAATCCAGTATTTTCCAGTCATTGGTGGGATTTCTCCATATCAGCAAGAGGTTAATTTAAAGATTTAGTCTATTGTTTGGCTTGATGTCTGTGTGTGAGGGATCCACCCATCTGTGCACACAGTATGACTCTGGCTGTAACTACACATAACAACAAGCTCCAGTGTACCAGTACACATCGTTGTGGTCACTCCTGCACCACTCCTGTGGTCACTACAAGAATCTACCTGACTTTCCCATTAACAGTTACCAGAGCCTTTCACCACAAACAGCGCACAAATTTTAACTTAATGGTGATTTAAACAATAAATCAGAATTATATAAATATGTCTATTATGACATTTTTTAGTTGGTATCCAGCAGCCAGCAACTTAGAAAGAAGTACCTGAAATGATGACCCAGGTACCTGTTGGAATGATGTGATGTTGTGACTGATCATTTGTTTGTTTAGATGTACAGGAAGAATTGTCTTGGGGTCTGGACACTGGCGTTAATGCTGGATCCCTCCAAATGCTGTACTAAGGAATTTATGATGTATCAGTCAGGTTTGAAGTATTCTCCCACTGCATCTTTAGGGCAGTCATGGTCTGGTGGTAGGGAACTGGTCTTGTGATCGCAGAGTCGTGGGTTCGATTCCCAGACCTGAGACCATGACTGAGGTGCCCTTGAGCAAGGCACCTAACCCCTACTGCTCCCTGGGCGCCGGGCTGCCCACCGCTCTGGGCACGTGTGATACACAGCCCCCTAGTAATCACTAGTGTGTGTTTGTGTGTGTGTGTGTTCTAACTGCACAGATGGGTTAAAAGTGGAGGACAAATTTCAATTGCGGTGTAAAATCACAATTGACAAAAATATGGCACATTCACATTCATCTGCTGGCTACTGAAACAAGTTGCTCTTCGAGTGCATTTAGTACCAATAGTCCAGAGCGGAGCTAGCTGAAAACACCACAGTACAGATACGTAGTACAGTTTCTGTTTACTCCCAAGGTGCTGCTGACATACGCTGACATGTAAGACCAGGACTCACACTTTCTTTTAATGGGTGTAGAAATGAAAAAATTAAAAGCTACATTCATATCTAAAGTCAGTCAAGCTGTGCAGTTTGCAGTCATCACACAACATTAATAAAATTTAAACATTTTACAACCACCAAATATTTTTTTTAACCATTGAACTATTCATTATTAATAATACCTGAAGATTATTAATAAAACTATCTTCAGATCACTTTTTCATCAAATGTTTTGCATAAATGCATCACTTATGTAAACAAACATACTTCTCATAACTACTCTTGTCTGGGGAAGGTAGATGTGTTGAGCAACGGCTCTGTGTCGTCTGATTTGAAGCGATGCTGTCCAGTAGCATCTGAACTGGTTTTTAAGACAAGCCTGTACTCTGTGTGACCAACCTCTTCCTGATATGGAAACAGTTCACTGAAACATGTTAATTCCTTAGACCTAAACAAAGCTAGTGGGTCCCGTTTGCAGGATTAATATAATGCTAACTGGAGGCTATTATTAGCATCACCAGGTCTGATGTTGTTTTAAAGATGAAGAAAGAAATACTGATATTTTCCAGAAATGTACAGAAGCCAGAAGTCCACGACAGGACATTATTTGCAACACATTTTTTTTCAGGTGTGTTACTGCCATGTGCAATATAAATTATGCAAACAAGGTCCACTCACATTGCATGGGCAGGTGGTAGGTAACAAAGGTGACCAGAGCATTAATTGCTTGGAAGATTGTGTTTTCATTTATTTAGCAACAATGAAGTATGTAGTCCATCCAGCAAGGATCAAAGCACCAAATAACACTGTGTATGTGAAGAGGACAAATCTGAGGAGTTCTCTCAGAGTACGAAGGAAGCGTAGAGACAAGGGCTCCTCCATCTTCTAACTTCTGCTTCCAGGCTTCTTCAAATAGACAAGAAGATTCTGACACCTGTTGGCAGAAATGTTTCTGCTTGATTGATATTTTCACATTAAAATATCACAAGAGCCGCCCTTCATTCTTAGGTGTTGTATCAGACAATTAAGTTGTTGATCAAATTCTATATTTATTTACCGGTCTTTATATTCAAGCTACAGCTTGAGGAAGCTAACAGATATTCATGACTTCAGTTTTTCTTATTCAGAACAATTTCCCAGTGTAATTACTACATGAATGAGATCTTTATCCAATATGGATTGAATTAATCTATAGTGCCAATTGTCTGCAAATCTTTTGTGTCTGGATGTTGTTATTTAACCTTCTTAAAAGCAAAAACAAGCAAATATCCTAAAATAAGACAAAAATGAATAAAATGGACATTCTATCCCACTTTTAACTTTACTGCTAAGATATGTTAAAGTTCTCTCAAATATTAACGTGCATTGAACGTAAAACAAATGACTAAAATAAAATAGAATAAGTCACACATCGTTTATCACATAGAAGGTATGTTTCACATCTATGGTGGCTTATCGAGTTTGTTTGTGGTTTAAGGATGAAATCGACTACTTACCTGAAAACGCATACAATTTCCCTCAAATAGCCAATAAAAGGTGTGATGGTCTCCGTCTCTGACCTTCCTGTGGTGGAGCCGAAAGGTGATGCGTCGTGCCGTAAGTCTTAATGCCATAGGAGTGGCCAAACGGAGGCAGTTAAAGTGATAGAAGATCCACCAAACCCTTGGGTCCTGCTAATGGCACAGACGGAGCATCCAGCACCTGCTCACTGGGCGAGTCTCGGCCCGTCTCGTTCCCAGTTCTCCAGCACACACACAATTATGTCAGTTCACACGTTCTCTAATGGTAAATAGACATTCATTGATACATAACAGACTAGACATTTATAATGGGTATATACATTATATAAAAAAGACCAAAAAGTCCTAAAAAACTCAGAATTGTAAGTGGTTAAATAACTCCGACCTGAGGCGATTATTATGTGGTTTTCTTTTGGACGAACTGTATTTCTGACGTGAATGTGCTAATAGCTCGTGTGTGTAATAATGAATGTGGGCATGGACGTGTTGCAGTGCCACACCGTCTCTCTTCTCCTCTCCCCCGCTGGCCCCGGCTCCATCTGCCCGGGCGATGTGGTTATCGATCAGCCTCTCATCTCCAGCACACAAGGGGTCGTCCGGAAGAGAGAGCAAATGGCTCCTTAATTCAATCAGCTTCATCCGCTGTCAAATCATGCCTCATCCAGGGCCAGACCTCCAGACAGAGGCCCATTATCGGCTGATCGGGAGGCCTGTTATAGCACTAATTGCCACTGTAAGAAGACCGCTGACGTTTCACTTTACGCTCCCGTTTTCAGTTCGCCAGGATCTCGTGAAGAACGTGAAGAAAGTGAAGAACGTAGCGGATCTTGAGCGAGGTGTCCAGCTCCGAGACGAGCTACTGCCGTTAGTTTCACTAAAGGTTGTTATAATTCCAGTTAACAGATACGCAGGTTAGATTTTATCACGTTGCGTGATTGTCTTATTTGTTAGTGCCATTTTATTTACAAGGAAACAATCTATAAATACAGTCATTTATACAACAACGCCATCTTAAAGAGGACAACCTCAACACCATAGAATAAATGACAGAGTCATATGAAATAATAATATTTATAGTTAGTACATGTAATCTCCTTCATCTACTAGTTTCTTCTTCACCATAAGAGCTCAAGTATAACCACCATCTTGACCAACCAAATGCTGACATGATCAACGTGATTGAACACAGCGTACGCTACTCACTGGGTAAAAGATGTAAAGATAGTTATTAAGCAGCAAACACAGCAACTGTTCTAAAGATGCAGCTCCTAACGATGAAGTGGTGAAAACTCTGTAAAGAAAGAGTCAGAACAACAGGTAGGCCATCTCAGCATCTGGAGAGTTCCACCAGCATGGTGTCCATTAGGGAGGGAGTGTTGGGTATTACGCTGGACCACAGGGCTTGTGGGTGTTGTAGTCTTAGAGGGTCTGGGCCTCAGGGCGGTCCATGAGAGACTTGATCCAGCTGGTGCCGTTGATGAGTTTAGTGGTGGCGATTATGTACTCTGTACCCCCATCCTCCATTTGAGACAGGAAGCGCAGAGCAGCGATCTCCGCATACGTGACGCCACCCAGGAAGAAGACCAGGGTGGTCCTGTTTTCTCCCTGCTGGCCTGCAGTCAAAACCATAAAGAAAAGATTAACAAAGCATGACAACTGATATTTGCTCTTCATGTGTTCCTATAATTTTCCATATTTATAATATTTAGAATACATTATTTGCACCTTTTATTCACATTTATTTTCAGATCTGTTTTGACAGTACAGTCAGCTTTGACTTTACATGAATGAGTATGGTAGGGCCACAATGACCATCCCATATAACACACACACACAGACACACACCACCCACCCACCCGGCACACACACGCACACAACCCACCAGATGCGCGCAAACACACACTACCCTCCCGACACACACACAACCCATCAGATACACACACACACACACACACACACACACACACACACACCAGCTGCAGATTTCAATTATCACCTCACTGTCAACAGAATAAGGCAGGTACCAACATGCAATAAAAACACTATTAATAACCTAGATGTAGAATAGCATGCCAGCATCACAGCCCACTGACACACAAAGGTATCCCACTTTTATCAAAAAACAATACATATCACAACTGATACATACAATTCAATAATACAGTATTTAACAGACAAAATATAACTGCACATTCTGTAAACGTCCTGACACACTGTGTTCCATTCAGGATGTCTCAACAGTCCTGTATGTCACCACAGTAACTGACACACTGGTCCATTCAGGGTGTCTTGACAGTCCTGTATGTCACCACAGTAACTGCCAGCACCATAGCAAAGAACTTCTGTAAAAACTGTAAAAACTCTCAAATGAATGCGTGAAATGGTTTTGAATGATCAAAAACTCTCTATTAATTTATGGTTCATAGAAAGCCTTAATGGCTCAAATGATTTTAACATTTGTTGTATTTCAAAATAAAGACCCTGTCTGTCTCTCTCACCCATGAACAACACAGAGGTTAAATAAAACATGTAAGAGACAAAGGCTTCTCTTATCTACAGCAACCACACGCCAGTGCTGGGCCTTCCTCAGTGGCACTGTCTGCTGTCTTTGATGTAAATTGTGACCAAATGCGCCCTGAGCATCTGACCACAACACTGGCACACACCAAACACAAAAGAATAAACACCCCCACCCATGTGCCTTACATAAAGCTATTTTGTCAGTGTAATCAGAGGTAAATGTTTGTTAACCCGATAAAATGGCTTTGAGCACAAAGCTTTTGGAGGTCGGCACCCATTTTGTTGGTCTAAAATCACTTGGGTTTTAAGCATATCCTTATCACATTTCAAAAACCTGACTAACTGGGTGGCCTGCCTAGCACTGCATATGCTCATATAATTTCAGATTACATTTAGTTTACACAGTGTAATATTTTCATGAACATACAGTGAGGAAAATCAGTATTTGAACACAAATTAATAAACGAATTTTAAAAAAATCATACATTGTGATTTTCAGATTTTTTTCTCACAGTGAACATGCAACTAAGATGAAAATTTCAGACCCCTCCATGATTTATAAGTGGGAGAATTAGCAAAGTTCATATACTTCATTTTCCTCACTGTATATACAGAGTACACTCCATTATACTATCCTCAGTATATTTCTTTAGCATCCACAAAAAGCTAAGAATCTACATCTTATATCTGTTAGAGCTGATAACAGCTCTAATCACATATAAATTATATTCTTTCTTTATAACACAGGCGAATTTTGCCAGGTGAAACTCGGTCAAAACACAAACCCCAATCATTTCCCCACTCAACCACCAGATTAGTGATAATTACACATGCCTAATCCTTTCATTAAATTCACCCTATTTAATCCCACAGGGGGTGTAGCCTCTGGGACTCTGCTGAGTCATCTTTCAATGCACGCCGAGCGTCTAACTGTCTCCTTGTTAGCGTCCTTGCCCTGTTCCTCCAAATAAACCCTGCTGTTGGCACCTTGTAACGTCAGAAATGTGGACATCAGCGTGGCACTGCTTGCTCACGAAACGCTCACTTACGTTTTTTATGAAGGCCAGGCGGGAGCTGCTGCCTCTCTTCGAAGTGCGGCCCGGGCAGCATCTTCAGAACCTCCTCGATGCTGCGCCAACCGGGCCGGGCCAGCACCTGCGTGAGCCGCACGCTGAGCGGGGCGTAGCCACTGTACACGTACGAGACGTCGTTGGGGTTCTGGGGCATAGACATCGCATCAGCATTAGCGCACGGCCCACTTAAGGGTAATGAAACGAGTTACATAAAATATACAAAAATGCTACCTGATAGGGTGTAAACAAATGAGCTTAACACATTCAGATTTCACCCATTCTTTAACAATGTCTGAAAATTAATTTTGTTTTCTTTAATATATGCAACAACAACTTTTCACCAATTACGTTTATTACATGTTTGTTGTAAAGTAGAATTACACTGAAATACCATATAGCAGGATGTGGAACCACATCCATGGTGTTATTGTTCAACACCGCTCAAACATAAAACTCAAACATCCTTATAACTCATCAAACACTTAAAGAATTTGCAATATTTATTTTGGTTTTTAAACAAGTGTTGCTTACATGTTTTTGTGGTGTAATGCGGTACCATCTCACAATTATACCAGGGTATGATAATTTTGAATCTGCCCAGGCTATTCAAATTAGGATCATATACCCGAAAATCGAACAGCAGCTGCTATGTTGACCGTATTCGTTCTCCGGTCTTCACAGCAGCTGCTATGTTGACCGTATTCGTTCAACATTCTTCACAGCAGCTGCTATGTTGACCGTATTCGTTCCCTGGTCTTCACAGCAGCTGCTATGTTGACCGTATTCGTTCTCCGGTCTTCACAGCAGCTGCTATGTTGACCGTATTTGTTCACCGATCTTCACAGCAGCTGCTACGTTGACCGTATTCGTTCAACGGTCTTCACAGCAGCTGCTATGTTGACCGTATTTGTTCACCGATCTTCACAGCAGCTGCTACGTTGACCGTATTCGTTCAACGGTCTTCACAGCAGCTGCTATGTTGACCGTATTCGTTCTCCGGTCTTCACAGCAGCTGCTATGTTGACCGTATTCGTTCTCCGGTCTTCACAGCAGCTGCTATGTTGACCGTATTCGTTCAACATTCTTCACAGCAGCTGCTATGTTGACCGTATTCGTTCAACGGTCTTCACAGCAGCTGCTATGTTGACCCTATTCATTCTCCTGTCTTCACAGCAGCTGCTACGTTGACCGTATTCGTTCTCTGGTCTTCACAGCAGCTGCTACGTTGACCGTATTCATTCAACGGTCTTCACAGCAGCTGCTATGTTGACCGTATTAATTCTCCAGTCTTCACAGCAGCTGCTACGTTGACCGTATTCGTTCAACGGTCCTCACAGCAGCTGCTATGTTGACTGTATTCGTTCAACGGTCTTCACAGCAGCTGTTACATTGACCGCATTCGCTCTCCACTCTTCTCGTCTACCTTTGACCCACCTGCTCATTTGCATCCTCCATCCACAGCTTGAGGGTTTTTCTGATAGTGGGATAGTTGTTCCTTGTTGTGGTCTGCAGTTTAAGCAAGCCAACCTTCTCCAGGTTGTTGAGTGTCAGGATGTGTTCGTATCCATACGTCTGCGTGAAACAAAATGGGTCCCCAGAGACCGTGTTCAAGATATGAACATCCCATTAGCGAATAGCATAACATCTGCTAGTTTTACACCAAAGGAAACCGTGAACTGAAGACTAGAGCCAGGCTTTTAGGAACTGAAGACTAGAGCCAGGCTTTTAGGAACTGAAGACTAGAGCCAGGCTTTTAGGAACTGAAGACTAGAGCCAGGCTTTTAGGAACTGAAGACTAGAGCCAGGCTTTTAGGAACTGAAGCACAGATGGTCACCATCTGCTCTGGAAGTTCAAACAGAACCAAGACTGCACCTGCAGAATCTCTCTCTTGTAGTAGTCGAGCACTTTCTGTTTCAGGCCATTGTTGCAGACAGACTGCATGCAGACCAGCCGTAGGATCTTGATTAGAGGGTCTTTCTGGGAGATACAGTCCTCTATGTACGTGTTGACCTGCATGAAGACAGATGTGTTCATTCATCACTACCATTAAACATGCATTCACTGATACAATGGAATATTAAGTCTAATCTTGTTGTGTAATAAGAGTAATTGAACACCTACAATTATTTAATACTTATTTAATATTCAACAGTAAGCCAAAATAAAATTCTCTTTATATTAATAAAATAAGTATATATTTATATTAATAAAATAAGTATATATTTATATTAATAAAATAAGTACATATTTATATTAATAAAATAAGTACATATTTATATTAATAAAATAAGTACATATTTATATTAATAAAATAAGTATATATTTATATTAATAAAATAAGTATATATTTATATTAATAAAATAAGTATATATTTATATTAATAAAATAAGTACCTTGTCTGTGTCCACTCCGGTCATAAACTCTTGCTCTACCGTCAAATTTTCAAAAAAGGATTCTGAGGCTGAACAAAAAAAATCAGTAAAACTAAATATTATACTCTGAATGCCAGTTTTTCATGAAATTATTTCCAGCAAATGGTTTAAAAATGCTGAAATGAAACAGCAGTATGTGGAGTAAGGTCAGAGGGAAGGACTGAGACGCACTGGTGATGTCCTTGATGAGCTCGGCGATGGAGGTGTGATTGGCCAACGAGCTCCGAGCAGCCTGCATGTGGGGCAGCTGGGACACAAACTGTTTGATCTCCCCGACGGTCTTTGCGTTGTGTCGTTCCTAGAAGGTCACCACCAGGACTGCTTTTAGACACATCCTTCTGAAAAGCAATTACCTTTCTAGGTTTTCTAGAAAAAGGTAAACTTGGGAATGTTCTAGTTTTACAAAATAGATTAATATTTATTATTATTATTTTGAAATCTATTTTTGGATGTCTGGCCAACCAGAGAGCCACCTCACACCAGGTTCGTTTAGATTTGCTCTAGCAGCAAAACCGAAGCAGTCTTGGTACACACCTCAAACGCAGCAGAGATGATCTTGGCTTTTTTACTTAGGGCTGCTCCTACAGCGTTGAAGTTCTTGTCTCGGATTTCTGCATACAGCTCCTCAGCAGAGTTGAGCTGCAGCTTCTTGGGCTCAGTGGGCAGATCTTTACTACCTTCTCCTGGCTTCTTCTGGGCAAACTTCTCAGGCGGGAGCTTCACATAACCTTGAATCACATGAATGACACATGATTCAGAATCATGACTGAGAGCTTTGAGTGGCTACATCAGGGCCAACTTTACAAGCCCTGAAACAGTGAAGCAGTTATGGTATGACAGTAAAATGTGCAGGTGTTTTATTGACTTTGTTTTGACCTGTTTGACTGAATATGCACAAAACATTCACATTTCAAAATCTTGGAGAGATAAATGTCTTATGTCTACATTACAGTTGGCCATACAGTGTAAGGTCCTAGTATTTTACAAAATCTCATATTACATCATACAAACAACAGCCAAGATATCCTGACCATTGGTGATGCCGTAGATTTCATCGATGAGGCCCTCGTAGGTGAGCTGCGTGGCCAGAGGGGTGAGCAGGTCCACGCTACGGTCCAGAAGCAGCAGGGTGTCAAACACAGGCAGGTTCTGGTTCTGGCTGCATGCAAACTCCCTCTTCATCCGCAACATCATGTTAGCCACATGCTAGACAGAAAGAAGACAGGGGGAGTTCTGGTGCGATCCAGTACAAATGACCACAGAAACAAATGACAATGACCCGACTATTCTCTAGTTCAGGGAAAGAACATTTTTCATATAATATATATGAGGAGAAAATGAACAAAGTGACACTGCTGTGATTTAAACTTTATTACTAAAATGTGCATAAAAGTGTAGATTGTGATTTTTGTGTTTAGAGAGTGTGTTAAGATTATTCAAGTCTATTCATCCTGCAGAAATGACTGCTCCAGTATATGAAAGAAAAAACTTGAACATGATTACTATTTACTTATGTAAAGAGTTTAATAAACATTGCGCAAAACAGTGAATAAGTAGGAAGAGCTTAGGTGAGCTGATGGTGAATCTATTAGGAGTGATCTGAAGAGCTTAGGTGAGCTGATGGTGAATCTATTAGGAGTGATCTGAAGAGCTTAGGTGAGCTGATGGTGAATCTATTAGGAGTGATCTTGTGAAGAACTTAGGTGAGCTGATGGTGCATCTATTAGGAGTGATCTGAAGAGCTTAGGTGAGCTGATGGTGAATCTATTAGGAGTGATCTGAAGAGCTTAGGTGAGCTGATGGTGAATCTATTAGGAGTGATCTTGTGAAGAACTTAGGTGAGCTGATGGTGAATCTATTAGGAGTGATCTTCTGAAGAACTTAGGTGAGCTGATGGTGCATCTATTAGGAGTGATCTTGTGAAGAACTTAGGTGAGCTGATGGTGAATCTATTAGGAGTGATCTTGTGAAGAACTTAGGTGAGCTGATGGTGAATCTATTAGGAGTGATCTTGTGAAGAACTTAGGTGTGCTGATGGTGAATCTATTAGGAGTGATCTTGTGAAGAACTTAGGTGAGCTGATGGTGAATCTATTAGGAGTGATCTTGTGAAGAACTTAGGTGAGCTGATGGTGAATCTATTAGGAGTGATCTTGTGAAGAACTTAGGTGAGCTGATGGTGAATCTATTAGGAGTGATCTTGTGAAGAACTTAGGTGTGCTGATGGTGAATCTATTAGGAGTGATCTTGTGAAGAACTTAGGTGAGCTGATGGTGAATCTATTAGGAGTGATCTTGTGAAGAACTTAGGTGAGCTGATGGTGAATCTATTAGGAGTGATCTTGTGAAGAACTTAGGTGTGCTGATGGTGAATCTATTAGGAGTGATCTTGTGAAGAACTTAGGTGAGCTGATGGTGAATCTATTAGGAGTGATCTTGTGAAGAACTTAGGTGAGCTGATGGTGAATCTATTAGGAGTGATCTTGTGAAGAACTTAGGTGAGCTGATGGTGAATCTATTAGGAGTGATCTTGTGAAGAACTTAGGTGAGCTGATGGTGAATCTATTAGGAGTGATCTTGTGAAGAACTTAGGTGTGCTGATGGTGAATCTATTAGGAGTGATCTTGTGAAGAACTTAGGTGAGCTGATGGTGAATCTATTAGGAGTGATCTTGTGAAGAACTTAGGTGAGCTAATGGTGAATCTATTAGGAGTGATCTTGTGAAGAACTTAGGTGAGCTGATGGTGAATCTATTAGGAGTGATCTTGTGAAGAACTTAGGTGAGCTGATGGTGAATCTATTAGGAGTGATCTTGTGAAGAACTTAGGTGAGCTGATGGTGAATCTATTAGGAGTGATCTTGTGAAGAACTTAGGTGAGCTGATGGTGAATCTATTAGGAGTGATCTTGTGAAGAACTTAGGTGAGCTGATGGTGAATCTATTAGGAGTGATCTTGTGAAGAACTTAGGTGTGCTGATGGTGAATCTATTAGGAGTGATCTTGTGAAGAACTTAGGTGAGCTGATGGTGAATCTATTAGGAGTGATCTTGTGAAGAACTTAGGTGAGCTAATGGTGAATCTATTAGGAGTGATCTTGTGAAGAACTTAGGTGAGCTGATGGTGAATCTATTAGGAGTGATCTTGTGAAGAACTTAGGTGAGCTGATGGTGAATCTATTAGGAGTGATCTTGTGAAGAACTTAGGTGAGCTGATGGTGAATCTATTAGGAGTGATCTTGTGAAGAACTTAGGTGAGCTGATGGTGAATCTATTAGGAGTGATCTTGTGAAGAACTTAGGTGAGCTAATGGTGAATCTATTAGGAGTGATCTTGTGAAGAACTTAGGTGAGCTGATGGTGAATCTATTAGGAGTGATCTTGTGAAGAACTTAGGTGAGCTGATGGTGAATCTATTAGGAGTGATCTTGTGAAGAACTTAGGTGAGCTGATGGTGAATCTATTAGGAGTGATCTTGTGAAGAACTTAGGTAAGCTGATGGTGAATCTATTAAGAGTGATCTTGTGAAGAACTTAGGTGAGCTGATGGTGAATCTATTAGGAGTGATCTTGTGAAGTGGAGAAAGGGATCACCAGTAGAGAGAAATAAATGTCCACAAGAGTTAGCTGCTTTCCCACTCACCCTTGTACACTCCCTTTTCCCCACTCACCCTGGCGCACTCCCCTTTCCCCACTCACCCTGGCGCACTCCCCTTTCCCCACTCACCCTGGCGCACTCCCCTTTCCCCATTCACCCTGGTGCACTCCCCTTTCCCCACTCACCCTGGTGCACTCCCCTTTCCCCACTCACCCTGGCGCACTCCCCTTTCCCCATTCACCCTGGTGCACTCCCCTTTCCCCACTCACCCTTGTACACTCCCCTGTCCCCACTCACCCTGGCGCACTCCCCTTTGCCACAGATCTGGGGTATGGTTCCATAGAGAGCCTGCAGTGTCATCAGACCCTTTGCAGTGTGGTACAGACTTGTCTGGTCGTTCTCAAGGTAACATTCCTACATAAAACAAACAAGGAGCCCAGAGAGCAACACTTAAAATGTTACTCCTCATTTAACCACTTAAGTTACCTTCCTCACACCTGCTCGTACAGGACATGAGTACGCAGATCTATCTATCTTTATATAGATAAGTGTATATCTGTAGATAACTGACAAATATCAAAGCAATTAAATCAAATGCAATATCACGTTTTTCCAGTGTGCAATGCTGATATGATCATGCACACATTAGCCCACAGACCTCATGGAATGCCTTTTTTTGCACCCTGGATCTGAAAACAATCCCCAGAGCAGACAGAAGGCCGTCCTCGTACCCTGAAGGCGCTCTCAGACTCCATGGAGAGCAGGTCTCCATCGTAAGGGATGAGGTCCAGGATGTACTCGTCGATGTTGGTGAAGGAGTTCAGAACGCCTTGGTCCTTAAGCCTCTGCTCACACAGCAGACTCCGTCGTGGCACAAACAGGATGTGGGCCTCCCGTGGAGCAGGCAACTTCTCCTCACTGGGAGGAGAACACGGGAGGAGAACACGGGAGGAGGGGGAGAGGAGCCGTGAAACATCCTGCATCAGTCAGGGATTATACCAACACAAAAACAGCTGTCTGTGTATGTATGTATCTACTGTCTGTGCGTGTACGTATTTACTGTGTGTATGTACGTATTTACTGTCTGTGTATGTACGTATTTACTGTCTGTGTATGTATGTATTTACTGTCTGTACGTATTTACTGTCTGTGTATTTATGTATTTACTGTCTGTACGTATTTACTGTCTGTGTATGTATGTATTTACTGTCTGTGTATGCATGTATTTACTGTGTGTGTATGTATGTATTTACTGTCTGTGTATGTATGTATTTACTGTCTGTGTATGTATGTATTTACTGTCTGTAGTACAGACAGTAAATACATACATACACAGACAGTAAATACGTACAGACTCTGTACGTATTTACTGTCTGTGTATGTATGTATTTACTGTCTGTACGTATTTACTGTCTGTGTATGTACGTACTCATACCACACAGATCATCATCAGGTGATGTTCAGAACATCCTACTCTGCACATTTCTGTGGTTATTCTATATAAACTTGAAATTATTAAATTATTGAGCAATCAGGAAATTGCAATGACAGAGAACACCACCACCTGAGAGAGAGAGAGACCAACCTCATTACATTCTCTGCAATGATGTCCATTAACTCCAGTCTTGGGCGGACAAAGAAGATAATGTTTTTGACGTCAGCAGGGGGCACCCGTCCTCCTTTGAGTGTGAACATTTTTTCCACTTCATGTTCCTTGGAAACAACGTAATAAACACAGTACATGGAGTCCACACACTGGTACTTCACGTATGAAGCTATACACAGTGCATGTTCCAGATTGCTCAGGGTAATGGTTATAAGCCATTAGAGAATGGTTATAAGCCATTAGAGAATGGTCATAAGCCATTAGAGAATGGTTATAAGCCATTAGAGAATGGTTATAAGCAGGGCTCTCAAGTTTTGGATTCATGCCAGAGTGTGAGAGTTGTTGGGGGGGGGTTGGCGAACGTCAGTTGTTGAGCGGGGGGGGGGGGGGGGGGGGGGGGATATACGTTATACATCGCGATCGATCGCCAGTGGAGGGCGACATAGATATGGATCGGAGGTAAATAAACTAGATTTTTTTTCTCGCCGTGTGAAATCGGAAGTGTGGCGTGTGACGACGGTCAAATGCGTGTGTCACACGCTCAATGCGTGAGACTTGAGAGCCCTGGTTATAAGCCATGTAACCATGCAGCTTCGTATTTATTCAATGGGCTGGATTATAATATGCAAATAGCTTTTAAAAAGCCATCCATCATGAATGAAATAATTGTCTTTATAATGTTTTAGTACAAGCCATGCAGGCTTTATTTCCTGGAAACGTCCTCACATTATTTCTACTGAAATTAGGAAGTTTGGAAGGTTCAAGACAGAAGAGGACCCAGAAGATGCAGAAGTCATTCAACAGCATTATTTCAAGGCAAAGTAAATTTTAATTAATGTTTGACTTAACAATGTCCTTACCTTCAACAGTGAATACTGAGCTATTAACCCAAACGGGCCAGTAAGGTACTCGTCCCAGACGATAGCCTACAGACAGGGGAAACTTAAACGACTCAAAGCAACAATAACAGCCAGGATACGTAATATCACAAGACAGAGCGGCGTCTCGAATAAGTTGTCATTTTATTTTCTCCAAGATGAAGTGCTCTTGTAAGATGTTGTTCATTTAAAGATTGTGTAAACAGCACAGTGAATAAGAGTGGCCAACTCAGTGACTAGCTAGGTGAGCTAACCTAGGCTAGCTGGATCATGTTAGCGGAACATGAAGGTGAGATCTAGGTCCACGTTAACACTCGTTCCTAACGTTACCTTGCTTCCTGCACATTTATCCAGAAATTCACGAAGCTCTTTCCTCGCAGCTTCTCTCAAAATATTTAAATTGACTCTGCCGTAAGACAAGTGTGCAGCCATCTTTCGACGGTAACAAACTAGAATCATATGACATTAACAGTGTCATGTGGGTAATACCAATAGCTAATAAAATTGTGTCAAAATAAAAGTTATTTCTCCAATTCGTAATGTACATATTCAAATTCAAAACATAATAATAAGGGAAAATATGTCATTTAAATTCAATTAGATTAAACACCATAAAATGGCTAAAACTATCAAAAGGTAAGAAAAGGTAAGAAGGAATTGTTAAATAGTTCCCTCAATTGTAATTGTTATAATTGTTACATAAAATGTTACATAAAGGTTTTGTCCTGCACCTTGCAATAATGTTTTATGAATCTTGAAGAAAAATTGCATTTTTAAGAAATATAAAGTTAGGGTTAGGCCCAATTGAAAAATTAGATTTCTAATATAACACATTTTATTTATAAAATTTAAACAATCTCAAAGTACTACAGAGAAATCTAAAACGTATGTAAATATAATAGTATTATTGTGACGCGGGAGGCGGCAGACGGACTTTATTAAGTGCACAGGTATTGCGCAATAGCGCACGAGTAACATAGACGACGCTCACAACGTGCAGACTTAGACAACGACGAGCACAAGACACTGCGCGAACGCACATTAAATAGACAGACCACATCAACCCCACGTGATGACGAGACGAGCCACAGGTGAGACGGATAATGACAAGACGCACCCGCACCCACGGAGCTACACTGACGCAGACGAGTAGACACAGACAACGTTAACACACGCCCCAAAAGGAAGGGTTCGGGGACCGTAGCGTGACAGACGCCCCCACCAAGGGCACTACCCGTCCCGGGGTGCCAACAGGACCGAGTGCCCCGAACCCACGTCGATGGGCGGATCCGAAGCGCCCAGTCCTGCGTCTGGGAGATGACCGCCCTCGGTGGAGAATCCGCCACGAACAGCCTAGAACACCCTCCCTGGGAAGACCGGGGAAAACACGTTAGACACATTTAACGGGACATTTACAAACACACAAACAGGAACATTAACACACAGAGGCACGAAAGGGAAAAGGAGATTAGGCAGACATACGGGAATACATACGAAAACAGGAACGGACACACATGACAGTGGCGCCAGGCTGCGCGCCAGGAAGAGAGCGATCAGGGGAGAGAGACCGGGAGCTGCTGGTGCTGCAGGCGCTGCGGTGGGCGGTCCTCCTCCTGCCCTCGCTGCAAACCCTCCACCGGGCGCAGCGCGGCTGGCGGACGCGCCAGGTGCAGCGCGGCTGGCGGACGCGTCAGGTGCAGCGCGGCTGGCGGACGCGCCAGGTGCAGCGCGGCTGGCGGACGCGTCAGGTGCAGCGCGGCTGGCGGACGCGTCAGGTGCAGCGCGGCTGGCCCCTCCCCTCGGTGGGCCGTATGGGAGTCCATCTTCGCCCTGGGATCTCCCTCTGGGCCCGGCAGTGGGAGTGCCTTCGTCCTCCATCGCCTCCTCACTACCACGGCTCCAGCTCATGGGCTGCCCCGAGCTGCCACCCCGGGAACAGTCCATTTCGCTGACGTGGGAGCGCTCGGGGGATGAGCCCACCTCTGGACTCCTCCTTTTCACCGTCCCGGCGGAGAGCTCCGAAGGGGGCGGCGTCTCCTCCTCCCTGTAGGAGCCCTCCTCTTCCTCGTTGTACCACTCGCTGTCCGTGTACTCGGTATAATCCGAGCACACGGAAGGGGGACGGTCTTCTTCCTCCTCACCCTCACCGTAGTATTCGGTTGGGGCGGAGCACACGGAGTGGGGATAGTCCACCTCCTCTTCTCCCTCGCCATAATCTACAGTGGGCGCGGAGCATATAGAGGGTGGACGGTCCTCTTCCTCCTCTTCCTCGTCTGGAGAGTCCGCCCCCTCGAACTCGCTCTCGGGGGTCTTCTCCGTGGAGCAGAGTTCGAGGGAGCCTACCCGCAGAGGTGAGAGGTCTCTGGAGGGAGAGGGGTGACGCTCCTTCCACAACCGCACCGCGGTCTCGCGGAAATAGTCCGCCAACTCCTCCGTCTTGGCTTCCCGAGCCCGGAGCAGCATGATCTCACATAACGGGTCCTGCTGCATCGCTTCGAGGGTGACGGGGGCTCCGCGGTGCTGTGCAGGGGAAGAGGCGTGGTGGTGCTTGCTGGGCCTCCTCCCCTTCTTAGGTCGGGTGGTGTATCCTGGCATGGTGTCTCTGGTAGGCTCGTCGTTCTGTGATGCGGGAGGCGGCAGACGGACGAGACACAGAATCCTTCAGTTTCACTCAAGGTCACTTTATTAAGTGCACAGGTATTGCGCAATAGCGCACGAGTAACATAGACGACGCTCACAACGTGCAGACTTAGACAACGACGAGCACAAGACACTGCGCGAACGCACATTAAATAGACAGACCACATCAACCCCACGTGATGACGAGACGAGCCACAGGTGAGACGGATAATGACAAGACGCACCCGCACCCACGGAGCTACACTGACGCAGACGAGTAGACACAGACAACGTTAACACACGCCCCAAAAGGAAGGGTTCGGGGACCGTAGCGTGACAATTATAAAAACAGGAGTTATTTAAGAGCCATAGCTTATGTGTTTTTAGGGCCTTTTATTAATTATCAAATGAAATCAAATTAAATCAAATATATTTGGATAGCGCTTTTCACAACACATGTCACAAAGCGCTTTACAGGATTTACAAGGTTAACAAATTATCAATTGACTGCAGCGCCCTCAGATGGTTGGGGAGGGCAATGCATAGATGAGGAGCAGCAGAGAAGATGGTTGGTCACCCATGGTACTGAGATTAGTTCTGGGAATGTGAAGATGTGTATTTGTAGAACAGAGTGATTGAGTCAAAATTTTAGGGGTAATAAGTTCATTCATGTAAGATGGTGCATTTCCATAAATGCACTGATATGCAAGGAGACATTTTATATTCTGGATTCTGATGTACTGTAATCTCTGCAGACTCCTGAATCCTAATAAACAGGGCACTGCGATAATCCAGCCTTGAAGAAACAAGAGCATGGACCAGCTGGACAGCATCAGAGACGGTGATAGTAGGACAAAGCTTGGCAATGTTGTGGAGATGATAAAAGTTTTGCATAAATATTTAATATGGGATTCGAATGTAAGTTGAGAATCCAATGTTACGCCAAGGTTGGTGACGGTTGAAGAGAGAGTGTAAGACTATAAGCTCATAACAGTGTGAGACTATAAGCTCATAACAGTGTAAGACTATAAGCTCATAACAGTGTGAGACTATAAGCTCATAACAGTGTAAGACTATAAGCTCATAACAGTGTAAGGTTATGGGGCCTGTACTTGAAATATGGTGCCAGCCAATATCACTTTGTCCACATTTATCCACATTTGCTAATACATTCATACTCAAAAACATTAACCTTCAAGAAAAATTGTATATTCAAGAAAATATAGATTTTAGTACTACTACAATCTATCTATATTTTAATCTATATTATAAATTTAATGTTAAAAAAGAAAGAGAATAGTGTTTTTTTTTTGCTCTCTATTCCAGAATAGAGAGCAAAAAAAACTTGATAAGACAGAAGATTCTGAAAGAAGAACCCAAACTCAAGTGGAAGCCTCGTCATTCTGAGAACATCCCGGCATTCTGGAATGAGAGAGCCTGTTAAAATGATCATTATCATGTGGCTGGTTCCCATGAACCTGTTTTACCAGAGGTTATCTTGCATCAGAGAGCCACCAAAAGCCTTTTGCATCAAAGGAACAGACACCACACAGATGTCATTTGTTGGATCTTACTAACGCATAGGTTAGACTTATGTGGCATTTCTAAAGAATGATGTCATGTACTGTGACACCACATACCCATTGCATAACCACTTTCAACATTTGTTTCCATGCCTGTCACTCTGTAGAGCTTTTGGTTTAGAATTTGGTTAGATATTATTGTAATAATTAAAAGAAAAAATTGCTCTCTTATAAGAAAAATCCCTCGTGTCCCTAGACAAACATTGTCCTATTAGCATATGAAGCTTCATGTCCTCAGTGTCCTCTGTCTCATGTCTATGACATTTGTTAACCTGTTAAACTATTGATTTATAAATGTTCTTTTATCTGTCAGGAACGTGTCCCATAACCAGGGGTGGAAAGTAACTAATTACATTTACTCACATTACTGTAATTTGGTACTTTTTATGAGTAATTTGTAATTTTCTGAGTAGTTTTTGAAATATGTAATTTTTACTTTTACTTGAGTAAATTTTGACCCAAGTAGTTTTACTTCATTACATTTGAACGCCCTCACATTACTGAGTAAAAAATATTGATGGTGAAAAATTAAATGCTGGCAGAAATTTAAACTTCTGAGTCCCAGAACTGAAGGCCAATTGCTGGTGCACTTTTTAAAAAAAATCTTCTATCTATCAGGTTCTGTGGGATCCTGTGGACATTTTATTGTGAAAAGTGGAATCCTGTGGGCACTGTATTTTGAATAGTTGGATCCTGTGAGCGTTTTAATAGTGGAATCCTGTGCATTTTGTTTTATTTTGAGATGTGGGATCCTGTGGTCATTTTATATTTTATTTTGAGTTGTGGCAACCTGTGGGCATTTTATTGTGAATAGTGGGATCCGGTGGGCACTTACTTTTAAATTGTGGGATCCTATGAGCATTTTTTTATTTTTGATGTGGGATCCTGTGGACATTTTATTGTGAGAAGTGGAATCCTGTTGCATTGTAGTTTGATTTGTGGTATCTTGTGGGCACTTAATTTTGTGTGCATTTTGTTTTTTGAATAATTTGTAATTTAAACTTCTTTATTCTTATCATATTGTTGTCCGTTGTACAATAGGACTGAAAATTGTTTGCACTTTATGGTACAGGTTGTGACTGTCCTTGTGCTGTGAGGACGTATGTTTCTGAGCCCAGCTGATCTTTTGCAAGTGTGGATGTGCACTTAAATATGCTTTGAAATCGATTAAAACAACTTTTGCTGAATTTGGTTCATGATTCATCCATGCATTAAATAACTGAAAGTAACTAAGTAACTTTTACTCAAATTACATTTTAAATGAAGTCATTTTGTACTTTTACTCAAGATGAGATGGGTAATTTTACTTTTACTCTGAGTAGAATTTAGGCAAAGTAAAGATACTTTTACTCAATTACAATTTTTCAGTACTCTTTCCACCTCTGCCCATAAGACATGTCTTTGTACCCCTCTCTACACCATTTCCCTATTGTCTTACACATACATTCTCAATAAACCAAACCTAGAGCTTCTTGAACACTTGCACTTGCATATGGAGAAACCAACGGGGCACCTGAATTACAGTTAATTCTTAATAACTTTTAGTTAAGAATAATTTTCTGTCACTTGTAAATTGCATGAATTTACTTGTTTATTTACATTTTAATTGCCTTGTGGGGACTATCCCATCGTCACAAGGTGCCCCCTCCCATCTAGTAACTATTAGTAAATCTCTCAAACATCAAACACTCCTGCAACTCAAAGCAAGCAGTGTGGAGCTTTAGTTGATCTTCGGCCAAAGAGTTTGGGAAATAAGATTTGTGATCTAAGTGATTTTGTCTGTGGTTAAATGGCTGCTACCAGGTTTGGGCGCTTCCTTCCTACAGCTCAAGAACTGCTTCTGATTTTTTCTGATTTTCACACAATCTCTTTTTTTTTTCTCTAATAGACAAAGAAAAAACAGATTGAGCGGCAACTGTAGGAATTTTTTTTGTTTTAATTTGTGAGTTGTAAAAGCTAATGAAAAGGCAACATGCACTCGTACACCAGCTAGGGTTAGGTTTCATAGTGCATGATCTAGGTATATCATTTCAAAATGTGAACATTCAGTTCATGTGAACTGTTAAATGTGATAATCTATGCATATCACATGCATGTGATAATAAAGAATGTGATTGCAAAACCTGGACAACTGAAGCTTGAACTGAAGCTGAAGATGTTGCCTGAGACTCCACAGTATAAATGAGAACCCAAACATGTGATTGAGACAGCATGGACAAAAATGGACAAAAAAAGTAATTTTCCAACACCTAGTTGAAACAAGGCTGCATACACCTGGACTGTTCTAAGTTTGAAAGAAGTTTAATTCGACTGCTAGACTGGTGTATCTAATAAAGGGGCCAGAAAGTTCATTTTTTGTAATACCAATCATATTGCATTGACTTGAGGTAAAATATGGTAAAACACGGTTTTTCTGTCCCCAGAGGCAGGCAGCGTTTCTGGACAGTAGGTCAAGCAGCACCGGTCATGCTAAACGCCACGATTATGTGTCACCTGCCACAAGGTGCCGTTTCAGGGTGGCACAGAGGTCACTTTATGCTGCTTAGACGCCAAACAGGGACCAAACCATTACTAGACACTTGGCAGAAAGACTTGGCCAGTGACCTCTGAGATGTTTTGTGATTGGCCAGATGCAGTTCAATCACGGACGTAGTTTTGGGGGGGGACGGGGGGGACATGTCCCCCCCACTTTTTCAAAAGCCGGTTTTGGTCCCCCCCAGTTTTTACAGTTAAAACCAAATATTTAAGTAGCGACGAAGTCATGTCCCCCCCACTTTTTAACGGTTAAAAAAACAATATCCAAATAGCGACAAATCTAGCACTAGGATCATGCAGCTCCGAGCTCCCCCCCCCCCGCTCAACAATTTTTGTTCACAGCGCTCAACAATTTTCATTCAACTCCCCCCCCCCCCCCCCCCCCGCTCAACAGTTCGCCACCCCAGGTTGTGTCCCCCCCACTTATGAAATCAAAACTACGTCCATGAGTTCAATTAGCGCTCCATTTGTTGTGCTTTCCCGACCCGAATTATAACCTGAATCTGAATTTCGACCGGCACCTGAATTTCAACTCGAACCTGAATTTCGACATGAACCTGGATTTTAACTTGAATTTTTGGATACCTGATTAAATTTCACAGACCTTTTTTCAAGAAACAATGGTTTCAGGTTCAGGTTGACACTATAATATCTCCATACACCCTCCTCTTACCAGCGTCAACCTACTGACGCTCGGCACGTGGTTTCTGTCAAGTCTTTAGCGTTTGTATTCCACGTGCTTCTGTTTACAGTCGTCCCCGCCTGGTATTTGTAACCCCGCCCCTTGCTCTCATGTCTTCCTTGTTTAGAGTGTAGTTAGTGTTTTGTATTTACAACAGTACAACAGTAAGTACCGGGAATTTATTGTAGCTTGCTTGGTCGTAACCCAAAGTTAAACGGGTGGTCGCGCTAAAATGAAAAAAATGAGCCAGAGAAAGAGAACGAATTGCCAGGCAACTACAGACACACACTACAACTCCCAGCATGCAGCGCGTTGCTCAGCATTAACCTTTACATTCCTAACACATGTCCGCCTCTGTCAAACGTGTATCTCTTTATGGACAACATGACTCGTCGACCTTGGACTGTTTAAAGGATGATGACTCTATTAAATCTCTCCCTTCTCGGCGTGTGTGTCCTCCCTATTGAGAACGCGTCGTTACAATAGAGGAAATAAGGTTGATAATGTTCACTTTTTACACATCACGTGAGGACGTATTTCTGCCGAAGACAGACATTCTGTTTTCCCTGTTTGGATGAATAGGTGACTGGTGCCGTGACAAACTTTTCAAGCCTTATACGCACTTAAACGTGCACTTAATTTACACGTTAGGTTTTCAGTTAGACAGGTATGAACACTCTGTTGGAGTGCTGCAGTTAGGCGACTTTTAAATTTGAAATGTATAGTTTATATTTGATTTTTTTGCACTTATTTATCTTTTAAATCTATTATTCTCAAGGACGTGGTAATGCAAGTTTTGTTCCATGATTTTGTTGTCCATCACAAAGAATTACATTCCAGAAATGTTGCATTCAAAAAGTTTATTCAAGATATTATAAAAAATTATAATAAATAGTACGTAGCCTGAACTTTAACATAATATGTTCACACAACTTTTAGTTTATCCTCCAACCATGATGATAGGCTTTGAAGAACATTTAAGCCCAGACATTTGATGATGTAAACATTTTTGCTTCTAAGTCGCGTATCCAGCTGTGATGTATTATTGCAGTCTTTTACATGGAAATAGTTGCTAAAGTGTATATTGAGATTTTTGGTTATATTCTTTATTTCCGGATCAGGAATTTTTGTATGTAAATAACTGAGGTATTCTCTGAAGGCACAAGCAGAATTTGTCGTGTTTTGTGATATTCCAGCCAAGCTTTTCACAGCTGCACAGTCCTGAGTGATGTTTTCCTGAAAAGCACAGTCAAAACAGTATAATCAATCATCCAGTGCAGATCTGTGGATTTAGCCTTCATTATAAAAGCTCTGATTTGTGCCACAAAGTGCAAGATTTCAAAGAAACTTACATATCTGACATTCAGATTTGACGTGGACCACTTAAGCAAATAAGGAGTGTAATCTGGTGCAGAGTGAACTTGCATTGCACTCCAGCTGAGAAAGACCATTAAAAGTGCCTTGAGAATGGTTCCTGTTAAGGACAATCGTGGGTTATAAACATGTATATGCATTACAGCTACAGTTATTTAATCATTTATTTTGGGGGGTGAAAATGAAAATATAACCACTAAATTACAAATGTTTGTTGATATATACACACACACATACATATCAAAGAGTGATGTTACACTCAATACAGTGAATATGTTAATGCAATAAATTAGAAATGATTACTACATAATTATACACTAATGTTAGGCCTTCACAATTTCTATATGTAATCTATTTAACTTGAGACTTACTTTTAGAGAAAGAGAAAAGTACTTACCTTGTGTGTGATCCATGTTGCTGAATTGTCTCTGATGTGTCTTGTAATTAGAACATCCTCTTAAGCATGTTGCTTATTTATATTTAAATAATCTAGGATGTGGGAAGTGTCAGCAGCATAATCTTTATTATCAGAGATAACACTATTCCTCTGGATGATTTATGAGTGATGGAAATTAGTTATGAAGAAGCCCCTTGAATTTACTGAATCAGCAATGACACAGATTTTGTCATTTAACCCATTTAGGAAGACAAAGATGAACAAGATAAGCATAAATGTTCCAATGATCACATTTTTAGTCATGTAAAGTTTTTTTTCAGTAATATGTATGTAAGTTTAATTGATGTATTCATAGACAAATACTGTTGGACACTATTTAGAAATTGGCTGGGAAAGGAAACCTTAATCTTAAGAAGAGGTACTTTCTCCTTTCTAAATGTTGCAGGTTACAGGTTACAGGTCTAAAGTAACACAGGTCGAAATTATAATGCTTTTAAAGCTGTGTGTTTTTTTCTCTATGCTGAGTTTTATAAACAAATCTCCAACATATACTCACTAGCCGCTTAATTAGGTACACCTGTCCAACTGCTCATTAACGCTTATGTCAAATCAGCCAATCACATGGCAGCAATTCAATGCATTTAGGCATGTAGGCATGGCTAATACGATCTGGTGCAGTTCAAACCGAGACCTTCAGATCTGCTGTCACCTAGGGCTACGCCCCCCTCTCATAGCTGTCTCTCCGGTGTCCCTGTTCCTCGTGTCTGTCACGTTACGGCCCCTGACCCCTCCCTTTTGGGCGTGTGTTTATGTTGTCTACGTCTAGTGGTCTGCGTCTGTGGATCTCCGTGGATGCGGTTACGTCCGAATGTGTTCATCCGTCTCACCTGTGGCTCATCTCGTCATCACTTACATGGTTTGTCTATTTAATGTGCGTTTGCGCAGTGTCCTGTGCTCGTCTTTGTTTAAGTGTGACACGTCTATATGTATACATGTTCTTCGTGCGTTATCTGTGATAGTGTGTGTGTAAATAAAAGTGACGTTTGACAAGTAAAAGATTCCGTGCCTCGTCCTTCGCCGCACCCCGAGCGCACCTGCTCATTGATTCCACCTTGTTGTCTGCCTCTATGGTTTCCCCTGTCTGCCACGCCCATGTTGTCAGTGTCTCCAGCTGTGTCTTGTTAGATCCGTGTTCTTATAGTCCCTGTGTTCCCCTAGTCTGGTATCGGGTGTTTTGTTCTGTTCATTAGTGCTCTTAGTAACCGTGTGTTCTCTGTTATTTCATGACCGTTTGTGAGTATTGTTCCTTATTCAGTCACGACTCTCTGTCTAGTGTTCCCGTTGCCCTGTGAGTTCTCCATGTGTGTTACTTGTCTTATTCGGATTGCCTCCCGTTATGACCCGTGCCCGTTTCAATGACCACGAATATAGAATTCCCTTGAATAAATCTCGCTCTCCTCAGCGTTTGTGTCCACCTCCTCGCTCTGCAACGCGGCAAGTGTTACATCTACATTTTTCACAACTCTGTGTGTTGTGGACAAAAAGGTGAGTTGTAATTTTCCTTTTTGTACCTTTTTTAATATAAATTACATGCACAGAAATAGGCAAATTATAAATGGATTGTCACTTTCAATAAGTATGAAGAGAAAATGGTTAACAAAATTACTATTTAGCAATTATCAAATGTACTGTGTACCTCAACTGCATGGAATCACATACAACGTCATCACAGCGACGTAGGTTTAGTTTCAATTTGGAGGGGGGGGTGTTCACAACACTTTATAATGAGTGTGAGCTGGAATTATTGGAGTTGGTGGTAGACGTTAATTGGAAAATTTGCAGTTGCAAGAACAGATACTAATCTAAACAAATATAAATAAATACAGTAGAATTGAAGAATTTATCATCATTGATCAGTGAAATGCATCTTGCTGGGTCCTTTCCATAGGTTCTGAGGTAACTGAAGAGACCAAACTGAGAAGCACATGTGTTTTTTCTGCATGAGCATGATCAAATGAGATAAGAGGAGATTATTCATGCTGCTGAGGTAGATTAAGATTAAATATTTAAGTGATCATAGGGGAAACTCCAAGCCCGACTTACTTACTTTATGCAGAATATTTCATGCCCTCAAATCTGATGATAAGTCTACACATGGTTCTGATGACCTCATCGGTGCTTATGTAGTGCATTTTGTGTGTTTGATCCTGTTAAGATCAAATACATACATACGTGTGAGTGCATGCGCTTGATCCAAACATTTATGTGGATGAAATAGTTTACAAGTATTATAAAGCTTTTGTAACTACTGCAGTTACACTAAAAGGCTATCAATTTGTGCATAAAGATGAAAACAGCATTTTTTAGTCATGACGATTATTGAGCTAGTCATGTGGGTAATGGGTAAATTCATGGGTAACGGGTCAGTTCATGGGTCTAAGGGGTCAGTTCATGTATGTAACGGGTCAGTTCATGGGTAACGGATCAATTCATGGGTAACGGGTCAGTTCATGTGTGTAACGGGTCAGTTCATGTGTGTAATGGGTCAGTTCATGTGTGTAATGGGTCAGTTCATATATGTAATAGGTCAGGTCCATGCAACTGCATACTGTATGTTTCTTTTGTACAAGCAGTTGTTGAGTAACAAATTTGGACTTTAGATGCAAACCACCTGTGGAAACGGATTGTAACTGAGTCACACACTCACACACACTCTCACTCACACTCATGGTTAGAGAACCATGCAAGTTCTTCACCATGTGGTGTCACAGTGCTGTGTTGCATCAATAACACTGTGTGTCCTTGGGATAAAGGTTAAAAGCCTACAAAAGTAAATCAGAGTCCACAAAGTCCACCAGCCCCTCCACTTACCACTGTTCTGATGAACTGAACAGTCTCATTTCAGCCCTGGCTGTTCAGGTTTACTGAAGTGCACTATGAAAAAGATCCATCATCACATTGGAGTTGATAAATGATTTTTAAAAATAGGTTAAAAAGTTTGGTTTGGTGGGAAATTTGTTATACAGCCAGTCTACAGAGGAAATTGAGTTTGTTTACTTCATACATTCTTACCAGCACCTTTGATCTTTAAAGAGTCACAATAAAAAAAACATTTATGCATATCTGTAACCCACATTCTAACCTGTTTAGCACAACAAACTCATCCTGCAACAGCACTCTTTCTGACCTTGTCAAATACAATATTGCTCAGTGCATTAGGTGTTTGCTCTAGATTTGTGGGAAATGGGAGCATTACTCATTTATTTTTTGCAGCATGCACTGCATGCATAAATCACTTGACTGGTAAGGTTAGCAAAGGCAAAGGAGCCACCACTGCCAAGTGGGGCCCCTGAACAATGCCCTTAATAGCTCATGTTTTGTAATATTTTGTCATAATTGTAAGCTGCCTTGGATGAAGTCATCAACTATCCATCCATCCATCCATTATCTGAACCGCTTAATCCCGCTAGTCTGGGTCACAGCATGATCAATCAACCTAACACGCATGTCTTTGGACTGTGGGAGGAAACCGGAGTACCCGGAGGAAACCCACGCAGGCACAGGGAGAACATGCAAACTCCACACAGAGCAGCCCAGACCGAGAATCGAACCCAGACCGCCTTGCTGTGAGGCGACAGTGCTAACCACCACACCACCATGCCGCCCAGTCATCAACTAAATACTGTTAAATGTGAATGTGAACAGTACAGAGAGTAGCACAGGCACACCTGAACGTGATCAGTCTTGATGTTCAGGCTTGGCTGGTAAATGATCATTTGAATTATCTTTCATTTCTGATGGTTCTGGAACATTATGACCACCAGATTTCCAGGTTGTGGAGTCTGAACCATCACCCCTCGCGCTCTCCAGCGTCTGAACCATCTCCCCTCCTGATGTCCAGCATCTGGACCATCACCCCCTCCTGCTCTCCAGCGTCTGAACCATCTCCCCTCCTGCTCTCCAACGTCTGGACCATCTCCCCTCCTGTTCTACAGCGTCTGAACCATCACCCCCTCCTGCTCTCCAACGTCTGAACCATCACCCCCTCCTGCTCTCCAACGTCTGAACCATCACCCCCTCCTGCTCTCTAGCGTCTGGACCATCACCCTCTCCTGATCTCCAGTGACTGGGCCTGGGCAACAACTACCTTGGCTGTCCAGAGGACATCCAGAACTTTACTGCTGATCTTTGGTAAAAGCTCAACTATTAAAATCATGTTTCCACAACAGGCCGGTTTTGAAGAATCTAGGCACATATTGATGTCCTATCACATAACACATATTTGAGGTTGCTTCATTGCCTCGTCTCCGAAGTTCAAGATCAATTAGCAATGAGAGTAAATATTCAATATTACAGTAGAGGAAGGATAGATTAATAAAGACCACAGGTATTAAATTCTCTAGAATTAACCAATGAAGGAAAGTGCTGAAATCATGGGGACTGATTACTCGACAAAACAAAGATTGACTGGGCCATGTTTCTTCCCACATGGATATTAGGTTAATTGGCTCTACCATTGGTTATTGTTATAATTGTTATAATTACCCTGCTGAATTTCTTGATCGACCAGTCCCAGGAAAAGGTATGTTGCAACTTTCACATTGTTCTGGATGAGCTTACTTTGACAAACTGTAAGTCCGTCAGACATATTTAACTTAGATTGTTCAGAGACTCAATTAAGATTTCAAGTAACTGACATTGTTTATCTACATACACAAATATACAGTATCATGTTTCTCACAATAAATATTTCTTCCAGACTGATAGGGAAGGTCATAATTTAACCACTATCCCTCAGAATCCAAATATGAATCTCAGCAAAACAAGTGGAGACTAGGGTCAAGGTACACTACTGAATGGGCATCTATTAGGTCAACCTTACCTCACCTTAGGCATCTGTGCACAACATGAATATACATAAGTATCAAACATCACTTGCCCATATCTTTCTATTATTTAAATGTTATATGTTTTATATATGTTGGACAATAGAGCATGGATCATGAATAGAAAATGAATCACAGCATGAATTAAGAATTGACATCAACTGACATTTCCAAAAATAAAAAATAAGAAAAAGAAACCCATCCTCAACTTGATCCAAGAAGCACCTGTCAAACAAATCTGGGGCACCATTCACGTGGAACTCAAAGATTTGGGGAAGGAAAGGACAAAATTGAAGTGGAATGTGACTTTGGGTTGCTGTTCAGTGAACAGACCTTCAGGACTGCTGTAATGAATTTGAATTTGTTTTCAGAAATTTCTCATTATGGTTTTTAAAGCGTCTTTGAGCATTGTGGAAAGCACTATATAAATAAAATTTATTATTATTATTATTATTATTATTATTATTATTAAATGACAGGGCAATTACATTTTACATTATTTATATATTACATATTCATAAAGAGGCCTGTTATTACATTTGACATCTGCACAAATGTACTTGAACAATTTATGATTTTTGTCTGTATGTGGCCTCAGGAACATCCCTCTGTAGTGTCTAGCAGCAGTCTGCCAACACTTTGCCATACAATACATGACATAGAAGTACACTGGGACAAAAAATATATATATGGGTGATAGAGAAATTGTGATGGGCAGGGTGAGCGAAATAAAATGGAAGCGATCACGCCAAGTCCAGGGAAAATGGATGGTTTAATAGAAAAAGTGCACAAACCAAAAACCCATGACTTGATCCAAATGAAGGATATAATGACCAGTGGTCAACTGGTACAAAGACAAGACATATATGGCCCATTTCCACTAGGGCCTGCTTGGCGCGGTACGGTTCGATTCGCGACGGTTTATGAGTGTTTCCATTAGTACCAGGTCCCAGTTTGCCGGTACCTTCAGGTACTTTTTTCGTACCTACTCACTCGAGGTTCTAACCGTTCCGAAGCGGTACAGTTCTGTGACGTGGAGGAACA
Organism: Brachyhypopomus gauderio; assembly: GCF_052324685.1. NCBI lineage: Eukaryota > Metazoa > Chordata > Actinopteri > Gymnotiformes > Hypopomidae > Brachyhypopomus > Brachyhypopomus gauderio. The sequence goes on along the minus strand of NW_027506876.1, from coordinate 1,322,982 downwards.
GCATGACACTGATTGGCCAGGGAGTGTCGTCACAGGTTGCGTCAGGAGAGCGACTCCTCCGCTATGCTATGGACTCCTCAGCCATTTTTAAAACCCAAGGAGAGAAGTCTGTTCCCTGGTCAAACGCCGAGGTACAAACCTTTCTGTTAATAATCAGCGATCAAAAAATCCAGGGCGAACTGGACGGGGCCACTAGAAATGTAAAGGTTTTTAGCGAGGTTTCCGCGCTAATGGCCACTCATGGCTACCAGCGGTCCGTTCAGCAGTGCCGGTCGGTCCAAGCTAAAAAAGCTTAACGCGATTACCGGGCAGTGAAGGACCATAACGGACGCAGCAGAGCAAAACCGCAAAGACTGGAACTGGTTCCAGCAAATGGATGCCATACAGGGCCGGAGTGGGACACTTTTTCAGCCCGGGAGTTTCATGCCCAAATCCGGCCCAAAATTATTTTTCCCTCCCAATCGGCCCAAACTAGAGACTGACATGAGCCGGCCCATCGGGAATCCTCCCGAATCTCCTGATTAGCCACTCCGGCTCTGATGCCATATACGGTCACCGGCCAGCCAGTAACGGAAGAGAAAACGACGTGCTGGACACGACAATGTCGGTGCTGGAGGCCACGGAGAATGGTGAGTGTATTGTGATTTCAGTTTTACTACTAGGCTCGTAAAGGTGTAATATGAACGTAATATGAACGCATCTATTGTAAACGCAGGAATTTAGAGCTGTGTTTGTAGTTAATGTTACCACCACAGTCACTACTGTACAATAGCTAGCTTTTAGCCTTGCTAGTTGCTAGTTAGCTGTAGCCATAAACCAGTGGGGAACCGTCAGGGCCCTCTATGCCCTCTCAGAGGGCCTAAAATATTCTTAAAGCATTATATATATAATTATCCTATTTTATTTTATCTACTTACAGTTTGACATTTGACATCTAAACAATTACAAAAATATAAGCAAATAAATTATTCACCCGTGTCTATTCAATCTGTGTTGGAAGGTGAGGGGTTAAGTGGAAGCCTGTGAGCCTGTGTCTCCCCCTTTCAGGACTGTGATGCCCGCTGTTCGTTTACAGAGGGCCTGGCAGTTATAATTCAACGCAATACCAGTTTCAAATGACAGCAAAATTGACCAATCATATCTTCCCTCTTAGTGGGCGGGCTTAACTGTATGATAATTTCCGCCCGCTGTGGCGACGCTAGCTGTCGTTAGCACCACCGCTAGCTAGTTTCGATTCATCCCTTTGACGTCCTCGTGCGCGTTGTTTACATATTCCGCTTCCGAGAACCACGGAGCTGTGAACCTTATTTTGTTTGGAAACTTATTTTGCTTAAGACGTTATCTAGTACAGATATTATTGTTTATTGCGTTTTTAAAGCTGTACTGTCGTCCAGGGGCGGACTGGCATACATTGCTACCGGGGATTTCCCCGGTGGGCCGATGGGTTAGTGGGCCGGTGGGCCGCCGGTGGTTTAACTCGGCCGGTGGAGGAGCCACTGCCGCGCACTGCGGCCCCGGCTCGTAGTCACGCTGCTGTTTAACGGTGTTATTACCTCCCCCGCTCCAGTCAGACTAACCTGCGCGGCCGCGGACTCAGCCTGTAAACACATGAACGAGTTGGACCGGGCCACGGACTGGGCCAGCTGATGCGGGCTGACGGTAGGGCGGAGATCAGAAAAAAACAACTTGTCCCAGAAAATCCGGGCCGGACTACGAAAACATACAGCAGTTTAAATTGTAGATAACATGTTATTTTAAATGTACTGCTGTCGCCTCTGCAACGTCTAAAGCACCATGTACAAATTACCTTAACACGATTAACACGGACGTAAGTGGCGGTCTTAAAGGTTCCAGAGCACTGCACACAGTTTTTTTTTTAAGCTATTGAAATTCTTGGATTAAAACTAACCACCAAATATAGGTAAGAGGAAGAAATACCCACGTTAGAGTTGTAGGTTGTTCTTTGGATGCACTTTGCGTAAAACAACTTGGGGCGAACGTAAGGGGGGGGGGGTGGCGAACGTAAAATGTTACCGGAGGGGTTTAAAATGGACACAGCGATAAAAAAAAAACAGATTTAAAGTGTGCAGGAACAGTCTGAATCGTGGTTTGAACTAACCTAAGTTTTTTGCCGGGACCGAATATTAAAAAGAAGAATAACCGGGACAAACCGGGACAGCCCGGTAAAACCGGGACAGGTGGCAACACTAATACACACACACATACAGATATATATATATATATATTAGTGGGCCAGTCTGTCAGGAACTCCCGGGCCACTTTTTCTCCCCAGTCCGCCCCTGCTGTCGTCTCAGTTTTTCTTTTTTGCAGTTTATTAAGAAAGGGAAAAATTTCGCGCGGGGGGGGGGGGGGGGGGGGGGGGGGTTGGGGGGGGGGGGGTAGCGGGCCCAGGTTTAAAGGTCACGGTTCGCTACTGCCATAAACAAAGCATGAGCAGCGATGACGTGCTACACATTTTGTGCAGTTACGCTATATTGTTGTTGCTTTCACTGGAATGCTTGTGTTTAATATTTGTTATTTTTTACGTTCAAGATTCCCCTTCCACTGACGAGGCGAGTGGAGTTGGCGGAAAATGTTTCCTTCAACCGGGCTTTCCTCGGGGTGCTTGGCGAACTTGTGAACACCAAGCGAGACAGACGCCAGTAAAAGCACACAAAATGTTGCTTGTAGTACTATAAATATTTATTTCATATAAAGCTATACGTTATTTTTAGGTAATTTGCTTTTTGCACTTTTTTAACTATAACTATATTATTTACATATGTTGTACTTTAAATATCTATATTTCATAATAAAGTTTGATTTCATTTGATTGTATGACTGATGCTTTTTATGCAGGGTGTGTTCAGCCTGTTTGAGTAATACCAAATTATTATCAATAATTAGAGCAACCACATACAATAATGAAGATAAAGATAAATAAGATACAATAATGCTATGTGTTAAGGGGCATCGACCGGTGTTGTGGTCACATACAAATTATGTCACGACACTACAACCCGCGCGCCAACAGAGACTCCACCCACATTGTGTTGGTCCACCATTGTAATGGAAACACAACGCGACCGTACTGTTCCGTTGCGAATCGATCCGTATCGAACCGTGCCGCGCCAAGCAGGCCCTAGTGGAAATGCGCCAATATAGACAAATAAACGACCCTTAGGTGAGACGGATCACGGGCTCCGCCCACCTGAGGGACGAACACAACACAACAACAAGACAACTGCTGCTGTGGATGGAGGCGACCAGGGGGGTATTCCAGAAAGCGGGGTTAACAAACTCTAAACTTAACCCTGAACTCTGAGTTGTCTTACCCCGATCTGACATACTCAGAGTTTTCGGTTCCAAAACGGCTGATCGGAGTTAAAGTAATCAGGGTCGCTCAACTCTGAGTAGGTTGACCCAGACAGAAGCGCGTTCACGCGTAACTATAAAAGGCATTCTTAATGGAACGCAGATAAATAGGATTTATCATGGACTTAAACGCGACAATCAGCCGAGCATCGTATTTCACACCACTGTAGCTTAGGAGTATTAATGACTGCGTATGCAGAATATTTAGATATTATTAAACGTAAATGTAATACTGCGGTAGCTGCTAGAGAAAGGCAGTCAGCATGTCAAAAAATTGCCAACAGAGTTAATGCGTGAGTGAAAATGATATTTTTATATTTAGCAGAAGGTTGCGATTATATTATTATTTTCTCCACCTTTATAATACTGTATTGAGTTTTTAAATATTTTTTAATTGAACACTTACTGATTCCAGGTCTAATCTGAGTGGTGTGAAACACACATGGCATCAGATAAAAATGAAGTATAAGAATATAGTACAAAGTGGTATGGCTGTATATAACTATATCTTATTCTTAAAATATATTCTAAAATATATTTATTTACAAGAAAAATGAAATAATGAAACATAACAGTGAATTTGACTGTAATGTATATTAAAAGGTTACAGGGTGGATGGTGGGGTGGGGTGGGTGCTGGTGCATGATTTAATGTGGAAAGCAGTGATTGCAGATGGAGTCTCTGACAACTCCACCATCTCTGTTGTCACCCACATGCATGTAAGGTTCCTCGTCTGTGGGCATGTCAGAGATGGTAGGCTGTCACTCTTCCTGGATGGTTGCAATGTTGTGTAATACCACATATGCCATTATTATGTGGCACGCCCTATCAGGGGTTACTCTGAGCCCCTTCAGGCACTGGAACCTGGCCTCGAGGATTCCTAGGGTCATTTAAATTCTTGCCCTGGTTTTGCTGTGGGCCTGATTGTAGCGGGACTGTGGTCCAGGTGCAGGATCTGAATAGGGAGTCATAAGGTAGGCCTATAGGACAGGCAGGGATACCCTCTGTCTCCATGAAGGAGGCCGTCATAGTGTCCTATAATCACACTAGGGTTTGCAATGATTTAACTATTACACTGCATTACACTAATTTAACTATTACACTGCACTACCTCAGGCCTACTCTATTCAGATTTGTTGTACAGTGTGGAATCATACACGGATCCTGGCCATCTGGCTTCAACATTTGTGATGAGGTGGGAAGCATCACATATGATCTTGATGGGCAGAACGGTCAGTTCAATTCAATTCAACTTTATTATCATTATGCTGAAACAGGGTTGTACAGCACAATGAAACACTTTTAGGCTAGGCCTCAGTTCAATTACATACTACAAAATATCACAGCAGCAATTACATACAACATAGTGCAGGACAACATAGTGCAAGACGGTCATGGTGAAAGCCAGGCAATAGACATTAAATAAGCAAGGTTAAAAAATGTAAAATAGATAACAGTATAAGTATGAAAAAAGGTATGAAATATAAAAATATAAGTACAGTATGTACAGTGTGTGTGAGTGGGTGTGAGGTAAGTAAATGGGACAGGTATATGGTGCATGGTGCCAAAGGGCTGGTGGACTGGTCTCTGGACTGGTGGCAAATCTGAGATATAGTCAGGGGGAAGTAAGTCTATATATGTCCAGTTTGAGGGAAAGTGGCTTGTGGCAATAGCTACGTTAGTTTTGTTACCATTAAAGATAAGTACATTATTCATTAAGTATTATAAAGGTTAGTACCTGTACATTAATGCTATGGATGGATTTTCTGTTTATGTAATCACCTTCATGTTCTAATGGTGCTGTAATAGGTAGCATATGTAGGTTCCATCAATGCAGCCAACCACTCTAGGAAATCCTTAAAATGTAAATGGAATGAAGTTCGTTATATATTGCTTCTCCTTTGCTTAATTTCTTTATTGTCCGTGTGAATTAAAGACAAACCAACGATGCTGTGGAATTCCTCTTTGATGTCCATAACTGGCTTATGCCCAGGAAACACCACAAAACTGGGCACTAGTCAATTTAATGCCAGACATAGTTTTTGGACAGACCGACATACAGTAGCTTTGCTGACAGATCCCGCATCTTCTACACTATAAAAAAAACTTCCACTAGCAAAAAACGAAGACTGATATATAACAATCTGGAGAGAATATTTAGGGCTGATCCGCGATGTGTAATATTTGAAATGTGACGCTTAATAGTTTTATTGATGTAAGTATTGGATTGTGCTGAAAAACGATAACGTTCACTAAAAAAAAATCCGAAAATGATAGTAGGCCTATGTCTATTCGGGGTTTTATAAGGCGTTCCCGACGAAGAACTCAGCGAATAAACTGAATTTCAATATCCACATGATCTTCGAGGAAAGGACACGTCATGATGACGTGTTTGTAACTCTGGGTCAGGTCCAAGTTAACCTGCCAGCGAGCAGGTTAGGTTCAGAGCGTAAGTTGCTATAGCAACTGACATAGAGTTTGTTTTAACCCGCTTTCTGGAACAGGAAACTCCGGGTTTTAGTGAACTCAGAGTTAACAAACCCTGAGTTAGTCACTTAACCCGCTTTCTGGAACACCCCCCAGTAGGGGGCCCGCCATACCATGACAGAAATACAAATAAACAAAGACAAATAAACAAATAAATAAATGTTGATTGAGACAGTACTAGCCCATCAGAGATGGTTTTATTTATATTTCTACTTTACAGGTGATCGTTCAGAAAATCTCTAAACCATTAAAAGTAATTCTGTTATTGTTATTTAATTCTGAAAAAGCTTTATGTTACAGCATTAAAGAACTGCAGTATAATGTCTCTGCAGAGTATTAAATGCAGAGCTAACATATATAAAACACATTCTGGGATAGTTTTTACACAGTTGGAGATGCACAAATTGCAATTATGGCATCTTTCATGCCTCTATGGGTTTTGCATGAAGTATTTGTTACAAACATCATTAACAAAGCTATGTGCAGTTGAAGAGCTCGGGGATGCTTGATACCACAGACCGAGATGGATTCAGCAGGGCTTGGGGAAACATTAGTAAACTCTCAGACACTCTAGCATTGTGCTGTTCCATACAAAATGTACATATATGAACCAAATCTTTGGCTACGGTTTTGTTGTTTGGTTTGTTTTTGGGTGACCTTTGGGTACAGCACAGCTGACCACTCTGAGTGTCCACGTTCTGAACTCCTTCTCTTAAACTCAACCTTCTCTATGGAACTGATTTATTCTGTGTGAAGTGGCAGTATATACAATAATATATAACATGCAGAGGCGCATTACATGCAGATGACACTTACCTGAGTGGGAACACTCTGGGATTTAGACCCAAATGTAATGTTTCATGTCTCATGCCTTCCCCCCTGACCCTGCATTTAATTTTAACCTGTGAATAAAGTCTAGCATTAAAACAACCATATTCAGGTCCACTGCTGTTCTGTACATCTGGGATAATTAACATTAAAGTGCTTGCATCCATTTTTACATCAGAGTAGTGAAACCTGTGATTGTTTGTGCCAAAATAACACAATCGCAAATCTGAATTCATAAAAATCTGAGCAGATTTGTTCTGGACATTAATTGGAAACTTTCAATGTTTTTATTATTGTTCAGTTATAATATCAAAATTTCTGTTGCATCTTTCACCAGGAAAAGTGACATCTACCATCCAGGAAAGACCCAGTCAGCAGTCTAATGCTCAGAAAGTGACCAGATTAACCTGATGGTGAAATAACACACAGCTGCAGACCGTTATTGTACAGTTGGAGAGAAACGCAATGAAATTTGATTTGAAGATGAGCGTGTGCTTGTCTTCATGTGTTTCTTAGTGTGTTAATCCGATGTATGTTTTATGTAAGTGCTTGGATTACCATTACCATTACATTAGCACAATACTTAATCTATAAATAATATAAAAATCTAAAACTATTATAGCAAATGTCACGGTGACAGCTCCGGACCCCTCCTTGTGGGCGTGTCGCTACGTTGTCTGCGTGCAGTTATGACCATGTTTGTAGTTTCGTGGGTGTGGGTCGTTTGTGAGCGTGTTCGTAGTCTCACCTGCCTTGTCTCGTGATCACGAGGGTATGTGTTAATCACCTATAATCACCTGTTCGCGCAGTGTCTTGTGCTCGTCTTTGTCTAATGCTCGTGCCTTGTGAGTATTACCTGTTTAAGTGCTCGCGCTGTTCGCGCCGCGCTTTCACCATTTGTCCACTCAGTAGCTAAACGTTGTGTGTTACTGCACCTGCTCATCGTGCCTGCCTCCTCCCAGCGTAACAGCAAACCTGTTTAAGACTGCTTATGTTATTATTATAAGGTCATTATACAGAAAACTTGATATCACTTAATCCACTTGAGGTACAGTATTTGATGAGGAAGATGGACTTGGCTAATGGGGAGAGGAAAAAATTAAAATATTCAACAAACAGAATTAATTATAAAACTTTCAGACAGGATGATATTTAACATTACAGTGGATTTTACAGAATCATGTTCTTCAAAAATTATATGGTTTGAATGGTTTTTTTCCTAATTCAAATTTAATTTACTATTATTTTAGGCTTATTTGATTACAGGTTATCCTTACAACAGACTAACTTATTCTCAAAACAAACAAACAGTATTAAACGAAATTTTGTGGAAATTAAGTGGATTTATAAAATGTATTTCTTTTTTATGAACAAGAAAAACATTTAGTCAAGGTAATCACAATAAATACAAAAAGAAACAAACTAACTCAAATAAAACACACAATATTTGGATTAAAATCGGATACACTTTGTGGAGTCAAGTGGATATAAATACAACAAAGCCATTGGTTTGAATGATCTTTCTCAGTTCAGAGTGTTAGTACATACAGTTTATGTAATAAAGAAAAGGCTACTTTCTTTGCAGTCAACCTTACTTTTTCAACCCAGTTTTCTTGACCTGAACTACTTTCATTTCCCACTAACACCCAACTGCTACAGTTGATGGCAGAGCCCACAACAGCAGGTACAGTTAAAGCATGACACCCTCCATCACGTAAGATGTTGTATTCTTTGATTCACAGTTGCTAAGTTTTCCTCACCAGTTTCCTGTAGGCATCCCTGTTTAGTGTCGGTTCAAATGATCGAGACTTAAAGGTTATACTTAACCGAGTAAATATTATACATATACATTTATTGTTTATTAAATGTGTTATTCAGAAATAATTCTGTTTATAAATAAGTATTGTTGAAATACGTTTGAATTGCAAACAGATAAATGGCCAACGTATGACTTATAGGCAGAGTTGCCAGGTTCGCGGTTTTCACGCTATCGTGGGCTTGTTTGAAAATCCAGTCACGGGTGAAAATTCAGGGTTGGCGGGGTGCGTTTTTTGGGCTACTATTTAGTTGGGCTACTACTAACGACATAAGGGAAGACAGAGTGAAACGGAGAGCAGGAGAGAGGGAGCGAGAGAGAGAGAAAAAGGACAGTGCGAGAGAGAGAAAGAGAGAGAGAGAGAGAGAGAAAGAGAGAGAGAAAGAGAGAGAGAGAGAGAAAACAACAGTCGCTAGCTAATATGCCAGGTAAATGGGGAAATACGGGAGGCGGTATTGACTGGTAAAAAGAAAAAGGTTTGGTGTAATGGATTAAGTGTCCCTAATGACGAGAAAATGCATATTGCAAATACTGCAAATGTGAAATAAGAGCTCATCACAGTGACCTGATTGTCCATGCTGCCACAGAAAAACACAAAAGGAATGCTGCTCCATTCTCAAATGCCAGAACATTGTTTGACACAATCAGCTCGTTTGTTTACACGATGGAGTGAAGGAGGCAGAGTAGCAGCTGCTGATGTGGCCCTCAAACATTCAAACTGTTGATCATTTAGGATGAGTAGTGGAAGACATTTCAAAGAAAGGCATTCGTTTACACACAACAAAATGCACAGCAGTGATTCATTCAGTGATCGGGCCTGTAGCACATGAAGATCTTTTAGAGGAAGTGGGCCATAATCTCTAATCATTGAAGAGAGCACAGATGTTACAACCAAAAAACTGTGTAGTCATCAGATACTTCAGTAAAAAACACTCATGGAAAGAACTGTCCAAAAGTTCATAATAGCTCTTCGTGTAACCAGAAACCACAAGGCAATGAAAACAATGTAAAAAGAGAGAAGAGAGTTCAGGAGGAGCAAGAAATTATTAAGTAAAAGTTATTTTCTTTTGCTAATTAAGTTACTCTCAAATGTTCTTGACTGGGATATAAAACTGATATAAAATAACTAATAAAACACTAATGTTACAATATTATTAAGTACTTTAATATAAATATTAATACTGATAAATCCCTCATAAAATACTATGTCAGACTCATAGTTTGCTTCAAATGTGTGACAGACATATATTTTGGGCTAGTTTAAGCTTCTGAAGGGTGGGTTTTAGACTGACTTTGGGCTGGATATTTTTGTAGGATCTGGCAACCCTGTTTATAGGTAACTAGCGGTCCAGCTAACATCCTAGCAGTGGATAAATAACATAAGAGCTTATTAACCTAGCCTAACAAAAAGGGCCAGCTTATATTTTAAAAAATGCTATGCTGTAGTTATTGTTAAATAAATTCTACACACCTGTCACGTATACACTGAAAACCATGTTTAATAGGCCTTTATAAACGAGAGGAAGAGGAAAAAGGAGGACATCCGGGTTATCAGGCATTGTTGTAGCCAACTACCACAGCGACACAATCGAGCTCGAGCGTCCATGGTGGTAATACGGTTAAAATAAGTAGATTTGAGGCTTCTCACGTTACAGACGGCGGTAAGTACCCACGTAACGTTATCTTCTAATGATATCGATTAAATGGTTGTGTTCTAAAACAATACAATTACATGGATTGGTCTTTAGTCGTCGACCACGGCCTCTTCTAGCACGGGTAGCTAACTAGCTAGCACGGGAGGCCTCACAGAGGTGAGGAGAAACCTCCGTCTCCTCCTCCCTCACAGTGGTGAAGATAAAGCCCCGTGTCCTCCTCCCTCACACAGTGGTGAGGAGAAACCTCCGTCTCCTCCCTCACAGGCCACTCACTACAGCTTTATTCGGCTTTATTATCTAGTAAACCTGTTTACCGTTTTCTTCAGGAGTAAAGGCGAGTCGGGTAACCATACTCACAGTGGTATTGTTCTTGGCCGCGCAACAACGCCACTTGGCTAGCAGTCTGGTTACACTAGGCTGTGTTAGTTTATGTAAAACCAGCCACTATCTACTAGGAGTGAAGAACAACGTAAAAATGTGTCGAAACTCAACATGAAAGTATGTATACATCAAGCAGATGAACAAAATATTGGCACAATATTATGAAACCGAATTTGCACGGATTAGAAAAGGTTTGTGTTTGCAAACCTGAATAATGAACAAAGAATACTTTAAAGGGATGTCATGATGAGAACAAACACTTTAACAGAGTAAGAACAAATATCTTGAACGTAATATGCATATTGCAACACACAGGATTAGGGGACCCTAACGTGATTCTACTCTCATATATGGTCTATGCAGGCATGTCCATACACAGTAGGTTTTTAGTAGGTTGTCTAACAGACGTGGACTATAGATGGACTACTTGGAATCGAGCATTGACCAAATCATAAACTTATGACTCGATTTGGACTTCATGCTTACTAACTTAAACTCTTTGACCTTGGCCAATTGGCCAGTGACCTTCCAAAACTCATCTTCGTTGTTGAGTTAATTATAAGTAATTCTCAGTGGTGGAAGTAATCGGGGTGTAGATTAGCATATTGAGCCGGCCCTCTAGTGGTTCTAATGTTTCAAAGGGAAACAAGACAGCGGTACCTGAATGGAATCGGGTCTGTCTGCAGACTATAGACAGATGGGAGTGTTTGAGTCCTAATTTGGACTAACCCAAATGCATACGTGTCATTTCTTTGCATGGTCTCGGACCAATCCAGTTAGTCTCCATATAGACATGCCCCCTGATCAGAAGACAGATATAATGTCTGAACACACATGTATTGACTGCTTTATGTTTATTATTCGAAACTAGACTGTTATATTAAACGTTTATCAAATTAACAGACATAAATATAAATGTGTATGTGGGGCATCAGCGTTCTAACTGGGTGTAAAGCTTACATACGCTTCACACAACATAAGGACATCAAGTTTACTTGTGGAAGAGAGAAACTTGGAGCCTCAGGGAAATGTTTTCTTTTTAATTAGGTACAAAGTGTTTCCTTTGAGCACCGTTCCAGAGTTTGGCGTACACAGCATTGCCCAATATGGGGCACGACGCTAATGACGGCAGTGTTGCATTTTGAGGGGTTACATTTACAGAAATTAAACCCTAACTTTATTCATTCCCTTGTAAATTGAGTTGCATATTGAAAGTAACAGCATGCTCGAGCGGTTTGCTGCCTAGGTTACCAAGAAGAGCAGCAGGTACAAAAAGACCTCTTCCTTCTTATTCCGTGTAGGAGAGTGACTCTGCTCTGAACACTGCAGAAGCTCCGCCTTCCACCTGTACTCGGCATGGAAACCTCGAAATCCCCCAGGAGTGCGAAACATCACTCACGCTCCAGATCGCGTTCAAGAGACTGCAAACGCAAATCAGGTAAACCTTTTACAGCATACAGCAGAAAAAAGCCTCTTAACTTTTTTTTCTTTTTTTTACATGAAAACTTCGTCAATTTTCCAAATACAAATAAAGATCATGAAGGGATCTATGAGCTCACTGTTTTTGTTTTAACACATTCCATATAAAAAATTGTAATATTTATTAAAAAAATTATATTGTCATATTATTGTATTTAAAATTGTTTGTGCTGCACGTGCGTGTGTTTGTGTGTCAGGTGGTAGACGGGCACATTTGTTTGTACAGTTTCTGTTTACAATTGACATTCCTCCCAATTTCAGGTGACAAGAAGCACAGAAGGTCTCGGAGCAGAAGCACAGAGGTAACTAAATTACAGTCCGTTTCAGTCACGTAGACGTAAGTTGATATGGTCACAGCATTAATATAATTTACCGGCTGGCATTTCTAGTTTTAGGCCAGTGGTAAGTATGAAGGCTTACGTATGATGAAGTGCCAGTTTTAAGTTTTGATCAGTTAGTGGTTTCAGTACATCTTCAGGGGTAATTTTTTCTTTTCTTTTTTTTTTTTGTTCTCGCTCTCACATGTCAGTGTGTGAAATTACAGACCACTGAAATAGCTTACAGATTGTGTGGGATTTTTATGGTAAAAGCCTGTATTTAGTTCACATGATAACATTTCTATAATAAATTACACTCAGCGTGCTAATGCACGAAGAGACACTCTGAACTGAAGACGCTGCTGACAGATAGCAAAATTATATGCCTACAACTGGACAGGTAACTATCAGCCATTCAATCTTACACTTGCTTAAAAATTGTTTTGTCTAGCAACCTGACATGCCCTATTTTCCAATCCCCAACATGAGTTGCTGTAGAATAAGATTTGCAGTCTTCAGCAACCTGTTTTTTGACCTGTGTGCATGCACATTGGAAACACATGTCACTTCGTCAAACATGCTTCAGAGGCTAAGAACATTCTTTCTTTAACAAACCGCAAGTGTTTAGATTAAAAAAGTAACAAACCCCCCCCCCCCCCCCAAACAAACAATGCAAAACAAGCATGTGTGAAGAGAAGCAGAGCAAGGCAGGCATACAGTGTAATGACCTTCATAAATCGTTGCCCTTTTCACAGTAGGCTAGGCCAAAAACCCCAGTCGTTTTGTTTTTCTTTCTTATATATTTTTTTAATGTAGGTGTCGTTCATGTGTGCCCAGAGAACTTAGTGTGGATAGTGTGTGGAGGGCGAGATGTTTGAGGGAGGGGGGTGGTCAGGGCTGTATGTGTTATGGTTCTTCAGAGTTCCTTGTTCTCAAACCAGCATACTAACTTTCTTTGTCACACTATTTTCCTGAAAGAGACCACTTCTTCTTAAAACAGGCGCGGCGGAGAGATTCTGAGAAGTCGTTGAAATCGCACAGCCGGTTGGAGGACATGCAGAATTCAGACAAGGACCGAGAGAGGCTTTCTGAAGACAGCACAGAGGACCGACATCGCAGGAAGGAGAGAAAGTCATCTGGAGGAAGAAGTCAGTCCAGGTCACGCTCGCGGGAAAGGTGAGTCGTCACGACGCTCAAACACGTCTGACCCCGTGGCAACCAAACAACTGGAGCGGTATCTCTGCTTTTCCTTAAGGTTAAACTGTGTGCCTAATTTAATTACACACATTCCTCACTATTCACAAACTCTTTGCTACAAATAGTTTTGCATTGATGAAGAATGCTGCTGTTTTTGCAACTTTTCATGCCTAGATGATTTTATTCAAGTGTCTGTTGTGTGGTTTTTATTGTGAGTGTTTAAGTGTGTTGGGTGCTCACTGCGCTCCTGTTTTTGTGCGGCGACAGACGGCATCACAGTCGAAGTCGGGACAAGCGGCGGTCTTTATCCCGCAGTCGAGAAAAGCGGTCAAGGAGTCGGGACAGAAAGAGGCGGGCCAGGTCCCGGTCGGGCTCCCGGAGCAAACACAGAGCGCGCAGCAGAAGCCGCAGCAAGAGCAGGTGAGGCCTGCGGGCGCGTGGGGGAGCGTGGCGGCACGTGGGGGAGCGTGGGGGAGCGTGGCGGCGCGTGGGGGAGCGTGGCGGCGCGTGGGGGAGCGTGGCGGCACGTGGGGGAGCGTGGCGGCGCGTGGGGGAGCGTGGCGGCGCGTGGGGGAGCGTGGCGGCGCGTGGGGGAGCGTGGCGGCGCGTGGGGGAGCGTGGGGGAGCGTGGCGGCGCGTGGGGGAGCGTGGGGGAGCGTGGCGGCGCGTGGGGGAGCGTGGCGGCGCGTGGGGGAGCGTGGCGGCGCGTGGGGGAGCGTGGAGGCGCGTGGGGGAGCGTGGCGGCGCGTGGGCGCTCTTGCCTCAGTGCGGCTGTGGAACCACGTTCCTGACTCCATCACTCCTGGATAGAATACAGTGAACTTCAGACATCTGGGCTGAAGATGTCAAGTGCACATGTTATTTGGAAAGGAGGATATCTTAACATTTTCAATGTTACAAAAAGCATTTCATTAACAGTTTAAGCGTATGAATAAAGAAGTATGGTTAGTTTTCCACCAGACAAGTGGCCAGTACTATTATGCTTTAAGTAGTGCTGAAGTTTTTGCTGTGGTTACTGTGCCATCATGGTTCACCCAACTCCATGTGTGGTCCTGCTGATAGTTTCAATATCTGGCAGTACTGGGAGAGAATTACCCGTTTTAATAACTACATTAAATGTTTGATGTTGGATGGATGAATAATCAAAACGGCATCAAGTAATCGTTGCGTCTTTGTTGCTGCATCAGGGAAAAGAAGAAGAGGACTGAAAAACCAAGGAGGAAGACCGGGAGCCGCTCCGCAAGTCCTGTGGCCTTCAGGGGCAGGAACACGGCCATGGACGCACAAGAGGCCTTGGCTCGGAGGTGGGACGGGACCCTTCTGATGTCAGTGGCGTCTTTGAAGATCGTGATGTATATTTCTGAGTAAACGTGTGAATCGGGACTTTTTGTGAAATTGTATGCATTCTTCAAACATGTGGGAAACGTTCCCTCAAATTTGTTTTAAAAAAAAAAAGTGTAAAATACCCAAAATGAGTTTACCAAAAACGGGCTTCTACCTCAACGTTTACCACGTCGCCCCCCTAGGTTGGAGAGAGCTAAGAAACTTCAAGAACAGAAAGAGAAGGAGATGCTGGAGAAGCAGCAGGAGATGGCAGCAGGTAAGAGTCTCACACTGGCAGCGGCTGCCAGTCCTGGGCTTCAGCTGCCCCAGCACGGCCCGGGCTCACAGGGCGCCTCAGCCATGGGGTCGGTGCTGTCTGTCCCCGCAGCGGCCGTACCCGCCCCGCTGCTGTGCGAGAGCGTCCCGGTGGTGGCCGCGGCCGCCGGCCCCGTCCTCAACGTGGCAGCCCTGCTGGCATCGGGCACCCAGGTCACTCCTCAGATCGCCATGGCAGCGCAGATGGCTGCCCTCCAGGCAAGAACGCTGGCCGAGACTGGCATCGCCGTGCCGAGCTACTATAACCCCTCGGCGGTCAACCCCATGAAGTTCGCTGAGCAGGAGAAGAAAAGGAAGCTGTTGTGGCAGGGAAAGAAAGAGGGGGTAAGACTCCGCAGTTGAAGACGCTTGGCTGTGTTGAGTAATGAAGTGGACATGATTTTATTTTTAATGTTAATTTCAGAAATGTTGTGTGTTGAAGGACAAGTCACAAACAGCTGAACTATGGGAGAAGCTCAATTTTGGCAATAAGGACCAAAACGTTAAGTTCCGCAAATTAATGGGCATCAAAGTAAGTATTCATATCTTGGCAACCCTCAAAAAGTCCTAAATACATTTCTTGTAAAACTTTGTTTCATTTTAGTTGAGATGCTTTAGCTTCCAGACCTAATGTGGGCTTTCACCTTCATTGATATTTACTAACGTTCCAAATTTAATGGAGGGAAAAGTGGAGAAATAGTTTTTGTTTACAATGGCCATCTTTGAGGGCATTTTGTTCATTCTCAAGTTTCTGAATAATTTATGGGGTATGCTTGAGTATGTACAGTTTATACTGTAACTGTTCCTACTTAAGTATTCAGGGACTTTCATGTTAAACGCTCTGATCAGAATTCAGACACCTGAACGGGGTTGTGGCTTGTCTCCTTCGCAGCCTGATGAAGAGAGTTCTTCCAGCATGCTCAACGAGGAAGGCCTAAAGACGCTGCAGCAGCAGGAAGAAATGTTCCGCAACCTGGACGTCCAGTACGAGATGGCCCGCTCGCAGACGCACACGCAGCGGGGCATGGGCCTGGGTTTCTCCTCCTCGTTCTCGCGAGGAATGGACGCCATCTGAGGGCTGAGCCCTCACTCCCGCCTACGCCCCTGATTTTTGTGTATAGAAACACGAAACTATAAATCGCATGGATGTCGGCTGCGTCAGATCTGTAATTTATTCAAGCGTTGCCGGTTTTGTCTAGGAAGAATCCATATGTAAATACAGCTTAGTGATTTGTCTTACATCTTGGTTAGGCTAGCGCGGCAGATCTCTCTGGAAAATTATGCACAGGTGCAATATGATATTGCAGTGCTTTGAGGAATCCAGAATATTAAAATTAGGCTTATGATATTGTAATGTTTTTCCCCCCCATTATGTTTTTGTTTGTATTTTCTTACTATATCTCGAGGTTGTCCAGGTGGGTAGAGCATCATTGTTGCTTAGAGTCGTGCTGTGTCTAACATCTGACTGCATCGTTAGACACCGGCACAGTACCACAACAGGTGTGGCAAACTATTGTAATTGCTTATGACAGCCTGATTAAATTTTTGTTAGTTCCCATGAAAAATGTTGCTGTGGTCAGTTTTTATCAATATCTTGAAATGGTTTGAAATGTAACCCTAGATAATCAATTGCAGAATATATTTCTGTAAACTTGGTCTTTATGTAAATTCTAGATATCTATTCAGGTTATTGTGGACAAAAACAATAAGACTTGATTGGACTATAGTGGTATACTCATGCAATCATTACAAACCATAAAGTCAGCATGCACACTGATTAATTCAACAAATATCTACTTTCACTGAATGTGGAATGCTTTTCAGGCTAGTTAATAAAGTATCTATAACTAAACTGCTAAGGAGCATGAGGATTGGTTGATGACCATTTCACCAGGACATCATTTACTTTAAATGTGTAAACATTCTTGTGGAGCAGGTATAGCAGTAAAACCTGAATATATGAGGGAATCATGAACTTTACAGTTTGATCCTGTGCAGCAAGTGGTCTTCTGTACTATTTAGAGTACAGATCACTGATAGTATAACTCAATGCAATAGTAAAATGGTATTAACTATAGTGAAATTTTGATGGGAAGCTCAGTTTAAAGAGAGCACCTACATCTAAAAACAATTAAATAAAAATTCATAAATCACAATATGATTTTTTAAATAATTTGTGTTACTGCTGCAAATAAGTATTTGAACACCTGTGAAAATCAATGTTTCAACTACGGTTCCTGTAGTTTTTCACCAGGTTTGCACACACTGCAGCAGAGATTTTGGCCCATTTCTCCACACAGATCTTCTCCAGATCAGCCAGGTTCCTGAGCTGTCTCTAAGAAACATGGAGTTTGAGCTCCCTCCAAATATTTTCTATAGGGTTTACAGTTGTGATCAAATTTATTCAACCCCCAATGCTGCGAAGGGTTTTATGGAATTCAGTGCACATTTGTAATTGTGTTCATAATAAAATCTTACAAGGACTTGTTAAAGAACTAAATGCAACTAAGATAGCATAAATTTTTTTTGTCATAAAGTATTAAATGGCCTTTTTGTGATTTCTTCATTGACACAATTATTCAACCCCTTTACGACTACCACTCCTAAGAACAGAGGTTCATTCCAGTGTTTTCCATCAGGTATTGAAAACATCTGTGGATGTCAACGAGCAGCAATCAAGCATGATAAGCACCAATTAGGCAGATTTAAAAGGACTGTGATACTCAGCTCCTTCTAGACATCTACTGGTGTGTTTCCAAGCATGGTGAAGGCAAGAGAATGGTCCCAGAAGACAAGAGAAGAGGTTATTGCTCTTCACAAGAATGGCAATGGATATAAAAAG
Organism: Brachyhypopomus gauderio; assembly: GCF_052324685.1. Lineage (NCBI taxonomy): Eukaryota > Metazoa > Chordata > Actinopteri > Gymnotiformes > Hypopomidae > Brachyhypopomus > Brachyhypopomus gauderio. Next base: position 1,304,967 of record NW_027506876.1, on the reverse strand, counting down.
ATTGCGAAGTTGTTAAATATTCCAAGAGACACTATCGGAAGTATCATTCGCAAGTTCAAGTTAAAGGGCACAGTGGAAACGTTACCTGGTCGTGGCAGAAAGAAGATCCTGACCGCGACTGCTGTGCGCTACCTGAAGCGTAATGTGGAGAAAAATCCCCGCGTGACTGCTAAGGAACTGAAAAAAGACCTGTCAGATGTGGGCACTGAAGTTTCAGCTCAGACAATAAGGCGCGCACTGCATAACGAAGACCTCCATGCCAGAACGCCCAGACGCACCCCCTTGCTGACTCCAAAGAACAAGAAAAGTCGACTGCAGTATGCCAAAAGTCATGTGGACAAGCCACAAAGGTTTTGGAACAGTGTACTGTGGTCAGATGAAACTAAATTAGAACTGTTTGGGCCAATGGACCAGCGCTATGTTTGGAGAAGGAAGAACCAGGCTTATGAACAAAAGAACACCTTGCCTACTGTGAAGCATGGCGGGGGGTCAATTATGCTTTGGGGCTGTTTTGCTTCTAATGGTACAGGAAAGCTTCAACGTGTGCAGGGTACCATGAATTCCCTTCAGTACCAGGAGATCTTGGAGGAAAATGTGATGGAGTCAGTCACAAACCTGCGGCTTGGGAGACGTTGGACCTTCCAACAGGACAATGATCCGAAGCACACATCCAAGTCCACTAAACCATGGTTGAACATGAAAGGCTGGAACATTCTAGAGTGGCCATTGCAATCACCAGACTTAAATCCAATTGAGAACCTCTGGTGGGACCTAAAGAAGGCAGTTGCAGTGCGCAAGCCTAAGAATGTGACTGAACTGGAGGCTTTTGCCCATGAAGAATGGACTAAGATACCCATAGGTCGCTGCAAGACACTTGTGTCAAGCTATGCTTCACGCTTGAAAGCTGTCATAACTGGAAAAGGATGTTGTACTAAGTACTAAAAAATAATGTCACTAGGGGGTTGAATAAAACTGATAATGATGTGAGCACAGTAAAGACATTTGTGGTTATTCCATCATAAATATTATGTTATGTTTGTCTAATTTATAAGTGCCTCTTTGATATAATTGTAAATAAGATGACTAAAATGATCAAAATCAATGTCAAACTGGCCAAAACACTTTATTTCAGTGGGGGTTGAATAAATTTGATCACAACTGTAGGTCTGGAGACTGGCTAGGCCACTCCAGAACCTTGATATGATTCTTACGGAGCCATTCTTGGTTATCCTGGCTGTGTGCTTTGGGTCATTGTCATGTTGAAAGACCCAGCCACGACCCATCTTCAATGCTCTAACTGAGTGAAGGAGATTGTTCCCCAAAATCTCACAATACATGGCCCTGGTCATCCTCTCCTTAATACAGTGCAGTCATCCAGTCACCTGTGCAGAATAACACTCCAAAAGCTTGATGCTTCCACCCCCATGATTCACAGTAGGGATGATGTTTTTGGGATGGTACTCATTATTCTTTGACCTCCAAACACGGTGAGTGACCAAAAAGTTCTATTTTGGTCTCATCTGACCACAGAACTTTCTCCCATGACTCCTCTGGATCATCTAAATGGTCATGGCTGAACTTAAGATGGGCCTGGACGTGTGCTGATTTAAGCAGGGGAACCTTCTGTGTCATGACTTTAAACTATGAGGTCTTAGTGTATTACCCACAGTCACCCTGGAAACAGTGGTGCCAGCTCTCTTCAGGTTATTGACCAGCTCCTCCCGTGTAGTTCTGGGCTGGTTCCTCACCTTTCTTAGGATCATTGCTACACCATGAGGTGAGATCTTACATGGAGCTCCAGTCCGCAGGAGATGTACAGTCATGTTTAACTTCTTCCATTTTCTAATAATTGCTCCAACAGTTGATCTTTCACCAAGCTGCTTGGCAATTGCCCCGTAGCTCTTTCCAGCCTTGTGGAGGTCTATAATTTCTCTGGTGTCTTTGGACAGCTCTTTGGTCTTAGCCATGTTAGTAGATGGACTCTTACTGATTGTGTGGGGTGGACAGGTGTCTTTCTGCAGCTAATGACCTCAAATAGGTGCTTCTAATTTAGAATAATAGGTGTAGTGGAGGTGGACCTTTTAGAGGTGGACTAACATGTATTTTAGGGTCAGAATTTTTGCTGATTTGCAGTAACACAAATAAATAATTTAAAAAATCATACATTGTGATTTCCAGATTTTTGAAATTGTCTCTCACAGTGGACATGCACCTAAAATTTCAGACCCCTCCATGATTTATAAGTGGGAGAACTTGCAAAGTCGCAAGGTGTTCAAATACTTATTTTGCTCACTGAATGTACAGTAAAGTGTCAATAGTGTCCAGGAGTGCAGATGTATGGTAATGTGATTACAAAATACTGCCTAAAACATAAGGGACTCGTTCTTCTTCTGTTTCCCTCCCACTTCTGGCTCCACTGGGAGGAGTTGAAGAGTCTGATGGCTCTTGGTTTCCTCTGTCACCGTTACTACAGAGTCTAGCTCCATAGCAATCATGGACCCTGCACGTCTTAAACATCTCCACATTAACCCCCTCGATGGAGACAGGCTGGTTGAGTGGCCTGGCCCTGCAGAAGTCCACCACCATCTCTTAAGGGGCCTCAATAACATTTAAAACTGAACAAATTCCTACCTAAGCTTTACAGTCTTCCAGATTGTCCCTTAATTCCATAAATTGTTTTTAATTACTACTTCATCAGCAGATAAATTTTACAAAATAAACAGATTTATTTTGTGTCAGAAATACAACAGCACTGTAAGCACACTACAACATGTAATAAACCCATCTATCGGCATATGAGACTAGAATACAGTACATGGGCCACTCCGGTGATGAGATTATGGTTGGCAAATTCCAGGATAAGTAGTACAATGGGAAATTCACTCAGTCTTTTCCACGTTGCTGCCTCTTCACTGAGACCCATCCAGTGTATCAGCAGGTTCCTCATCGCCTCAGGGAAGAGCTCTGCTGCCAGTTCCTCTGCGGGCGGCAAGTCCTTAATGTGTTCTATGTGTTGCATTTTGAAGCCTTCTACCTGGTGGCTCACGCTGCCATTGGCTGCGTGGAACTGCTGACCCAGCCAAGCTCCCAGAGCCTGGAGCAGGGGACTGGAGTAGACCGAGAAGCCTGGAGAATGGGTCTGAAGCAAGGTCATTACAGTCTCCGTTAGTCCTTCCTCATCTAGTTGTCCACCAATCTGATTTTCGGTGAAATCCAGAAGTTTCAAGACAGCTGTCCTTTGGTTCTCTTCCACGGCTGTTATGAACTTAACCTTTCCTGCTATTCTACAAAGTCTCTCAGTTAGTATATTAGGCCACCGCGACTCCTCTTGTTCTGATGTGGAGCAGTAGTTGTGGTCGGCAGACAGTGAATCATCTGAGAGACCATGCAATGGTTGGAAGGTCACAAATTGTTCCTGTATTTCTTGACATTTTGAATGGGCATTAGTAGATGGAGAGATATCATTTGGAATACTACTTGGCACTGCATGATCGCTATCTTTTGGCATGTCCAACTGGATGTCAAGATTATAGGACATGTTTAATGATTCGTCATTGATCCGAGACTTCCAGAGCTCCTGAAAGCAACACATTCATACAAGATGTTATTTAAAGGGCAGAATATATATATATAACATCAGTACTTGATTATTCAACACTAGAATAATCTACACTAATGTTAGCTAGAATGGTCAGATAATATGATCTACTGAAGAAGATGCACAACAACATTCTTCCATTTCCCCCACATACAGCCCATTGAACAGCCTTTTGAGTATGCAAATGTGTTATACAAATAAAAAATGCCATTCTTGACACCCTGAATTTTGTGGTGATTGCTGGCTCACTGAACAGTCATCGACATCACAGTGGAACTTGGAAGTGTCAAAAATAAATATCACAGATAGCACAGCCCCCAAGACACGAGTCACAATCTAGTGCCTTCTTCCTTTACGTGAATTATATGCCATAACATGTATGTTATTATATAGAATTTGTAAGCAAACACACTCCGTCCATTCAAGTACTAAATTTAGATAACTGTGCAGAGCTCATAGCAGCAGAGCTCATCAAATTATCATAACAAGTGTTGTTAAAATATTCATTAAGTGATAAAATAATTCAATTTGAAAGTAGCTAAAACTATAGAGTACCTGAAATGACTCCAATATTGAAAGCTGATCATGTTTACTGTAAAGCTCAAAAGCCACTCGAAAAACTCCATGAATACAGTAGAACCACAAACTGTTGCTGGAAGAAGGAACACGTAGACCTTGGAACCTGAAGTCTGTAAACACAAGACAAAATATTCTGAAGAGTGACATTCTTTTCAAACCATATCATAACGTATGTATTTGGCAGCACAAAAGTGATGAAAAAACTCGCTTAATACCTGAGGAGAAAATTAGTTTAGTGGCCAATCCCTTTTTTGCTAATTTTGCATGGTATCTGGGATGGTTTTCAGTGCGAACATCTGTGTAAGTAAAGAGATCAGCTCCAAGAAACAGGGGAATCAACTGCTCCTTTAAAAAAGTAAGACGTCAAGTTATTGAATTTAGCTATGATTTTACTTGTTTTCCAGAGAATATTTGGTATAAACGTGGTTTGACATTCATGAATAAATATATTTACCTCATTCGAACTTTGACCACTAACTTTAAATGAATTGTTACCAGCCAAATATAAGAATCTAATCCTCATTTTACCACTTTCCCAGCATGGCAAATTGATGACAGAGATGCTGTCTGACATGATTTAACCCTATAGAGGACTTTCTGGATATTTAGTGAACGTTTTATCTTTATCGTTTTAGCTTTTTACGCCCTGCAAGGTTTATATGGAGCGACCATTTGTACATTTGTTTCTAGATATGCAAACGATGACAGATAGATGAAAACTCTTTTCTAACGTAAATACTATTATTTAAGAAATTAGCTTCCTGCTTTCTCTGAAGAAATAGGAATTTAAATGGGCTCTATAATTTATGTTAAAGACCAACTACGAAGTTTTCTTCATAGTAGTGGTTATAAATCGTGAGTCCTTTTGTGTTTCATTGTTTTGCCTCGTCAAGTCTGGTAGTTATTGTCGGGGTATCTAGTCAGCTAGGTAGCACACTGGCTACGGTAACTATAGCTATAGCGAGCAAATTAAGAAAAAGGTTTTATACTTTCGCACATTCTACCCTTAATTTTCATTAAAATAAGGAATTATACAGGCCGTTCGTCGTTTCGTGTAACCCTACGAAAAAAGCATCGTAAAGATAAAGTGGAACAAACAACTCAACACGGAACCGCTCAATGTCTCAATAAACTACTCAATTAGCGCATGCGCAGAGTCTTCTTCTGTGACGGGTCGAATGAGGAAGGCGCGCGCTGCCCTCCACAGTACAGCAGCGGTACAGCTAATACTGTATTCCCACAGCTAATACTGTATTCACACAGAGCTAATACTGTATTCCCACAGCTAATACTGTATTCACACACAGCTAATACTGTATTCCCACACAGTTAATACTGTATTCACGTACAGCTATAACTGTATTCCCACAGCTAATACTGTATTCCCACAGCTAATACTGTATTCACACACAGCTAATACTGTATTCACATACAGCTAATACTGTATTCCCACAGCTAATACTGTATTCCCACACAGCTAATACTGTATTCACATACAGCTAATACTGTATTCCCACAGCTAATACTGTATTCCCGCAGCTATAACTGTATTCCCACAGCTAATACTGTATTCCCACAGCTAATACTGTATTCCCACAGAGCTAATACTGTATTCACACACAGCTAATACTGTATTCCCACAGCTAATACTGTATTCACATACAGCTAATACTGTATTCCCACAGCTATAACTGTATTCACACAGCTAATACTGTATTCCCACAGCTAATACTGTATTCCCACACAGCTATAACTGTATTCCCACACAGCTAATACTGTATTCACACACAGCTAATACTGTATGTATTCCCACAGCTAATACTATATTCCCACACATAATACTGTATTCACACACAGCTAACACTGTATTCCCACAGCTAATACTGTATTCACACACAACTATAACTGTATTCCCACAGCTAATACTGTATTCCCACACCTCAGGTGTGTCTTCAGCTCCGGACTTCAACTCCTAAATCTGGTTTTGGTTTTTTAGTCACTACTTAATTTATATCATATATCATTCAAATCACAGCTCAAACGCCATGTTCTATTAGAGTGACAGGAAAGTAGCAAATCAATTACATACCAGTGATTAGAAAACCAAAGGTCCACAAATTAGATTAGATCATAGTACGGAATTGAATTAAATTCTCTTTTCGTTTAGGTTTAGGGGACACTGCAGTGGGAGATTAAACAATTATTTATTCACACACATATAAACGTTTTAGTTTTAGCCGTCTCTATTGCGACAACGGACAATAGAGGTATTTTGTTGGTGACTTGTAATTAAAGTATAAAAATACAAACGTAAAGTCGTGATAGAAAGTATAGATTTTGGACTTTGTGCCTTATTGTGTTCTACACATTGGGACACCTATAGAGACGCTCTCTTGGGCCCTTAGTGCAGAAGACTCGTGTGTCTACTAGAAATGAAGATATCTGTCAATCCCTAAGAACATATATACACATCAGTAGCAGATTATGTTTGGAGCTGAGAAAGCGTTCAATTGCAAAATTACCGTGAGACCATTTGAACAATTTTTATTTATTTATAAAAAGATGGTATAATCCAAAACAGGTGTGTGAAATTCCACCTGTTGGGTGCACTTAAGCATGTAACAGTCCCCAACTGTTCATGTAGAGGCTGCGTGCGTATAAACGTGGCGGTGTCCAAACACCTTTGAGTCAGTGTCGTACTGACATTTGAGCGTCGCAGTGAAAGTGAAACACTTCCTGTGCTGGGTCACTAGCGCAGCCAATCAGCGTCCGTCCCTACCTTCGTATTGACCTTTGACCTGTTAGTTACCAAACAACATGGAGGTTGAGTTCGGGGACCGAGAGCTGTTCGAGCAGCTCGAAGAAGACACTCCGGTTGCCAAACACATTCGGTTTACAGACGATGAAGACGCTCCAGACGATCTTTGTGAGCTCCGGGAGAGATTAGAGGAGTGCGATAAGACAGTGGGCCGACTGAAAGCAGAGAATATCCTTTATCAAGTTCGCCAGTTAGCACGCTAGCTAACGTAGGAGTCTCGCGAAGTAACGTCTAACTCTGATTCCGCGCTTCTTCTGGAGAGGAAACCCACACTGGTCTGGTGTACTGGTTCTGTTCTGTTTAATGGTTCTGTTCGGTTCGGTTTAATGGTTCGGTTCGGTTTAATGGTTCTGTTTGATGGTTTACTGGTTCTGTTCGGTTTAATGTTTCTGTTCATTTGAATGTTTTAATGGTTCTGTTTGATGGTTTACTGGTTCTGTTCAGTTTAATGGTTCTGTTCAGTTTGATGGTTTACTGGTTCTGTTCAGTTTGATGGTTCTGTTCAATTTAATGGTTCTGTTCAGTTTAATGTTCTGACGTGTGTTGAATGGTCCCTCGCAGCACAATACAGTGTTATTTCGATCATGAATGGACTTGTCTAACATTATCTAGCTTGTTCATGTACAGATGTACCAGGCGAATGTGAGAGTCTAACTCTCCTTCACCACTTTCCCAGGATCCATAACTAGTGATTCGGCTGAATTTACTGTATTGACTTTAGTACAATTCTAGTCTAGTTTAACTTTTACGACATCATCTTCTGAAGTTAATGTGTCGTACGATGAAACATGCTTAGTTCTGCCTACTAGTCGGCCGGTTTAGCAACGTTTTACTTTCTTCACTGTTGTGTTCAGATCTTGAAGCTAGGTTAGCTCTTGTACATTACATTGATACCGAGTGTTATGTCACTTTTGAAAGCAGAGCTTATATTTCATGCCTTAACCCGATTTTATAGGATTTATTTGTTTTCACTTAATTCGTTTCTGGTGGGATTTAAGACTAAGACTATCAAAACAACACCAAAATCACTCAGTCTTGGCGTTTCATTTCATTCACACCATCTAACTTAACATGTATTAGCAGTGCGAGCAGTAACTATAAATTATTAGCTGTAATCAAAAGCTACGTAAGTCTAAAAGCTGCAGATTAAACCCTTTGATTGTCCCTTTGCTATAAATGTAGTATACCAATTATCTTTATGGCCCTTAACAGCTAGTTCACATGAGGAACTGAGGAGGAAGTTAAATTTTTTGAGTCGACCTACGTAAGTTTGTGTACTTGAAAGTAATGTTTTAATTAGCAAAATTATTTGTCTGCTTATATGAATGTTTGTATTATGATTAAATGTATTCTTACTGGCTTTATTCCAGAAATATAAATGTTGTAAATTCAAAAATTGATGGACCACTCTGTCAAATTCTTTTTGGAAACAACATAATCTCAAAGTGAGTATTTGTAGTTTTAGTTGTTAATCTGAACTTGTTTCTTTAATTGTGGTTTCTTTTGAAAATTGTACCACTACGTTTTTGATGTTATGCATATTCAGGCAGTATCGTCAAGAAATTGAAGACTACATCTTTGGGCTTATTGAGAAACACCAGCATGAGTCAAACAAGGAGGGTGCTGCCCTACACACGGGCCCACAGGTAAAGTCGTCTGGTCAACACGCACTTGCCTGCTTGCCTGTATAAAATCACTTTTCCATGTATTTTTACTCATTTAAAGAGTTCATATCTTGCATTTCTTAAATTTTGTTTTTTTTTTTACCTTGATGTTCACTCACATTTATGGCTTTTTATGTTCCAAAAACAGATTAAATTCTTCTTTTTCCTGAACAGTGACAAATATTTGTGATAAAAAATAATACCAGTTTTTACCAGCAGCATTTACAGTGTGTATGTGGGTGCCTCGTGCTTTTGTATTGCCATAACAGAGCTCAAGTTTTGTCATGGAGGAGAACCACAAAACGAATGATTCATCAACTGGAAAACATATCAAAGATGCATTTAGTGTAGGTATTTACAAATTCCATCACAAACATATTTTTGCTCCTGTTCCCCCTCAAGAGCACATTATCTCCCCTGTAGGCTGAACTACACCAGTAGTTCAGTGTCCGTCCTCGGGCATAAAAGGCCTGTTGTTTTGTTGCAGATTGTGGGAAGTGTGTTATACTTCACCAGCTTCTGTCTTGATAAACTCGGCCAGCCGCTGCTCAACGAGAACCCCCAGCTGACAGAGGGATGGGAGGTCCCAAAGTATCCTCACGATCATGTTTGCATACACCTGTGTGCTCTGTTTTTTACCTGTAGTATGTGCTGTAGTTGTTGATATTTGTACATTTCAGATGTTCATATTTCTACACCCCAAGCTACTTACGCTTCCTGAATCGTGTCCACAAAGGTATCCGCAGGTGTTTGGGCAAGTTATTGCTTTAGAGGGCCAAGAGATGCAGATCAAGGAGAGAAGGTGTGGAATGGTGATTGCTAAGAAACTTTGTGCCAAACGAAACATGTAGTGCACCGAATTTCCATGGCTCTCTGAGCTGTGCTCATGACCTACCAGCTGAATTGTCAGTGCTCTTTTCAGTAATGTCGTAAACTCATGTTTTCAAAAAGTGCAGTCTATGTAAACTTGCATGTAAACTGTTACTGTCCCGACAGACCTAAACCATGCTGTTTTAACTGTGGAGCTGAGGACCACCAACTGCGAGACTGCCCTAAGGTAATTTCCTTGAAAGGCAAGACTTTCTCCACATAGTTATGTGAAATGAGATTGAATATGAGCAGATGTAATGCATCTTGAGTGATGTGGTGATTGAATCTTGCCCCCAGCCCAAAGACATGGCGCGGATCAGTGAGAAGAGAAAAGAGTTCTCACAGAGCAGCAGTCAGGGTAACCAGCGCTACCATGCGGAGGAGGTCGAGCCGCGCTTCGCCAAGTACAAGCCGGGGATCGTGAGGTCAGACTGCACCTGCTTCATGCACGTGGCCACTACATGGGCCAGTGATGGGGGTGTTCTTTAAGAGGATTTAGTGACAGAATTAACAACAAATTCAGACTTCTGACAAATGGAGACCTGCAAATCCATGTTCAGTTCTTAGTTAATAAGTAAGGTTTGTAGAAATCTGGATGAATGTACACCAGTGTGAAGACTCATATGACACACACACACACACACACACGTATTTAACTATAACAGAAATGAGGCCATTACTAGCAGCCTCAGGTCCCTAATTATCCTTCGTTGTCTTGTCCAGTCAGGAGCTCCTGGATGCTCTTGGGGTGGTCGCTAACACACTTCCCCCGTTCATTTATCGCATGAGGGAGCTGGGCTATCCACCTGGCTGGCTAAAGGAGGCAGAGATGGAGGACTCTGGCCTCACGCTTTACGACGGGAAATGTACGTTCTGTTGCGTGTGCTCTGTTTGTTTTTTAAAGCACTGCTATAAAAGGCGACAGTGTCATTCTTTTCTCAGCCACGTAAAATGCTGAGCCTGTTTGGTGACTAAAGTGTTCAGAATGCAGCCTCCATAGTCATCATGAGAACTTGGTTCACCTTTTCTCTTCAAAGCAGCAGGTGATGGCGAGGAAGACCTGAATGACCGTAACCAAAATGTCTCCTATGATGTCTCTAAGCTAGTGGATTTCCCTGGATTCAATGTTTCTGCACCTTCCGGCGTTAGGGATGTAAGTGAATGGTGGTGTTGGACTCGATGTTTTTTGTGTGTGTCCCCCCCCACCCCCCGTATTCTCTCCATTCCTTCATTAAGTTGGGTGTATTTAGCCATTATCTCTGTGCTGTTGAGGGCTTCAGGTGAACACAGTTCCAAGCGTCTCTGATGTAGGGTTTGGTTTTCCTACACCCAAAACAGCAGAGGTACAGTGGGGAAACTATGGAGGCCATTGAACCTTTTTCCATTTCATGCTATGGTGGTAAATGCTAAGCACGAGGTAATATTTCAGCTAAAGTGCTTTGTGCATCTTTTGCTTTTCGCCATCTAACTAGATGAAGAGGAAATGTCCTTTCGCTTCACCGTAGCCAGTATTTATCGCTTAATTTGAGGTTTAGAGACTCCAGGAGACATTTTGCTTCTGACTTTGACTAGCTCAGCATATGAATAGAATGCCCGAGTATAACAAGTTACATGTACCCCACAATTCACCACAGTGTACAGACCTAAGCAAAGGTTAGGCACTCACTTTTAATAAAACTTCACATTGACACAACCTGTTAAAAAATGTTTTCTATGTCTGCAAGTTTTGCACTCTGGTTTGCTCCTGCTGTATATTCTCTGCCTCATTTGAATATTTAAAAGTAAATCGGTTGTGATTGGTCATCAGAGTGAGCTAAGATGCCTCATTTGATCTGGTAGGATGGCGATGTGTTTTGCTCCTCCTAGTGAACCTGACAACATGCTGGATTCTGTGACAGGAGTGCGGCATCCCTGGCCTGAACATTTGAATGTTACTGTGTAACATCAGTTTTATCATCTGGGTTCGTAGTGCATTCTGCAATGAGGTTCATCTGCATCACAGATGTGATCGTGGTGCTGCCCACAGGCTAGTCAGCATTATCGCATTTCATATGTTGGTAGCCAATATCTCTTTAGGTTTAGGATACTTATTGATATCGTTCAAAATTGTTGCCAGTTGTGCTATGAATGGATCTTTCACTGCTGTGTCAGTCATCTTAAGAGTGCTGGTCAGAATACACCGTGTATATATACGCTGACCACTCGATATCTAAGCCTTTGCCTCATTGATGGAAGAAAATGCATCGAACAAGCTCTTTTCGTCATGACGGCACGTGATTTATATATTGGTCCACACGTCGCACTCAGTGTGGATTATAGAATCTGTCTTTCTGTAGGACTACAGGGCTTTTGGGTCCATCCCAATGCAAGCTCAACACTGGAAGCAGACGTTCGCCACTCAGTTGACCAACACGTGTCCAACAGTAAATGCTTTCTCTCTCTTCTCTTATTTCTGCATTTATTTCTCATATGGTTTCATATGTGCCTCATGTTTTCATATGTGTCCTTGTTTGCCAACAGCCCGTGTCCAAAATTAATAAAAGGTGTCACGAGTCTGAGGCGACCCCACAGCAGACGAAGAAACGGCGCTCAAATTCTGATGTTTATGGAAACTCTGACATGGATACGGACTCAGGTAGAGGGCTTGGTTCCTCCGGACACTTAAAACCCATTTGAATTTGCACATTCCTTTAGTCCTCAGCCTTGTTTAGTCATTTTCCAGTAACTGACCAGACTGTATACTGCAGTCTGCTAACACCTTAGCTGATCATGCAATTGTCAATCAATCAAAGTTTATTTGTATAGCGCTTTTAACAACTCAAGTTGTCGCAAAGCAGCTTTACAGGATTTACAAGGTTAACAATACTATGGGTCCAGAACCCTAATGAGCATTGTGCACAATGTAGTCAGCTAACTAACGTTACTAAAAAGTTCCTTTCTGTCACACGATCATGCTGTTTTAAGTTTCTCTCTCGAATTGAGGTTTTCATAATGAATTTAGTCAATGAGTCAACACAGCCATGTAAAATGTCTGTGTATAAATATCCCTACAGAGGGAGCGGAGCATGGCTGTTGTAATGTTCTGTATTTTTATTGTTCTGTCCATGGTATGTTTGTGACTTGGCATTGTTCTTTAGATGAAATGTCTGGTGTTTGTGTTTGTCTGTAGATCAGGACCTTAGACGAGCAAGATCTGATGAGTTCTGCTTTCAGCCGCCCCTTCCGCCTGGGTCTCCACTCATGGGTACACCCCCACCCTTACCCCTGGGAACACCTCCCGTCACACCCACCCCGCCTCCGCTTCCTAAAGGCACACCTCCCCCGACACCTCCCACCAACGCCTCTCCAGTCCCTCAAAGCAAGGGCGGGGCCGCGGGGGAGGAGTCTGAGGATGGGTTAACCTTAGAGGAGCTGGAGGAGCAGCAGCGACTGCTCTGGGCGGCTCTGGAGAGCGCCGACAACACCAACAGTGACTCTGAGATGGGTGCCTCGGGTACACCTGGGCCCGGATCTCCTCCCTCGTCACCATCCCCGAGGCCTGACGCTGAGATGCAGGAAGGTGAGGAGGAGGTGAAAATGGAGCAGATCTCCAGCCATACCCCAGAGGTTCCCAGCACGCCTTCCTCACCCGCTGAAGAACAGGTAACGGATGTTTATGAAGATGAAAGCAGTGATGACACGGTGAAGAATGCTCTTAATGAAGACCTGAGCAATGTGGGAGCAGATTCTTGTGATGAGCTTATTGTTCTGGATGAGATTACTCAGGAAAACGATTATGATGCTGAAACAAATGGCTTAAGTGAGGCCACTGAAGGAACGAGTACGCAGGTTTTGGACAGGGATGACCAAATGCCGGAGAAAGGCGAAGAACCGACTGTATCAAAAGTAACATCTGTTCCACACCGAAGCAAGTTTGCAGAAGGAATAATTCCTTTTGAAGATACACCAGAGTTCACAGAGGTCGCTGAGGCAACGGGGGTTTACCTTAGGATCCGGGACCTGCTTAAAGGATCACCTCGAAACCAGGCAAAAAACAAGAAGTAGATGAATAGGCTCTATGTCTGCGCCTTCAACCGTTTTGTCTTTTGTTACTGCTCCAGGGAAATAATTTTGAACAATAGCTGAACAATTTTCTCAAACTTTTTTCACACAGGACTCAAACTTTTTTCACTATACAGGACACGGGACAGAAATTTTTAGTTCCCCTTTACAAAAGTCAAAAAAAAAAAACAACCCAGAAACCAGCTCGGATAATTTGGTGTGTGCTTTTATAATTACTCGGACAACAGTTTTTTGTATCTGTGGTTTAGACTTTATACTAAGTGTTTTATGTGTACAGTTTTATAAACAGGCCTGTTTTTTTTTTTTGTTTATTTTACATTCTGATGGCTCTGTTCTTCACCTCTAGTGCACATCCAGTCTCTCCATTATCTGATGTTGAACTCTGAATTTATTTTTAGCTCTAAATTATTTTTTTAAAGGTGACATTTTATGGCTTCCATCCTGTTCTGGGTTTTAGTTGTAATGGCTGGACATTAGAGTCCAGATGTCTAGAGGATTATGGTAATAAAATGTCCTTTTGACCTTCAGAATGAATTACTTTGTGCCGTTTTCTGTCTCCTTTTGGATACTGTTACACTGCACATTTTGAAGACCTCATCATACAGCAGTTGTGTGCTGCCTCTAAGTAATCCCTAGCATGTGGTCATCTAGCAGTACTGATGGTTTAAGTAACATACTTCTAAAAGGCTGTACCATTGTATTTTTTCAATCATTTTCCCGTATTCATGCAGAAAAACTGTATACAATTAGACATGAACTGCTAGGTGCATAAGGATGGTGCCGGTAAGCAAGACAAAGGCTGAGTACAGGAGTGAATGGGCCTCAAGATGAGTAGACTGATGTAGCACGTCCTGGTGGGAATGACTGTGTATCGCCATTTGAACTGAACTGTGTATCAGCTATAATTGAAGGCTACAGTGTTGGTGGTGCTTCAGAGGTCATGGGGAAGGGAAATGCACCATTGTTATTCAACTTATTACACGCAAAGGGGAGGATTTAAAGGTCATGCAATGGCAGCCTTTGCAGTCATTCATTTTAAATGATGTGCAATTGTACCTTTTGAGGTAATAAATTTTTTACGTGGTTGTGTTCAAAGGTGAGCGATGGACATGATGGTTTTTTTATTTCAAATTGTGGTGTTTTCCTAGAAGAAAAAGACTTGATCTTGCTTTGGGAAGACTTAGAGAATAGTTGCAATCTAGCTACGCAGCATCGAATTTAAAATGAATCGAATGAAATGTAAACCAATATATTGCTAATTTCCTGTTTTCACTGATGCTGCATCAAATAAACTGAAGATCGTCCTTACTGCAGGTGGCAAACAGTATTAAGAAAACTCGAATTTATAACACAAGACTGCAAGACGTACACATTCCTGCATTTAATGATTAGATGCAATGTAACAGTCAAAATAACTTAAGGAAACTACTGTAGGCTGATCTACTGTAGGTCTGGATTATTCAAAGACCACAAAAATGTTTTTGTGGCTCTTTTGGCTATGTTTTTCTGAGGCATTCATCTGTGACAGCAGTGCAAGTGGGAAAACTATTTCATCTCATGTGCTTTGAGCAGTATGTGTGGTGAAATGTTTCACTGACTCACGACAAGCTCATCAACACTTAAAGCCCTTGAACAAGGTCACACCCTTCTTCTCCAGTGTCAGAAGACAACAGCGCCCCGGACGTCTTTAGCAAATGTATCGTCTACAGGCGGTTGAAACATTCGGTAAATCCAGCCCGTTATACGCAAGTTCTGTAATGACCTGACTAACTATAATTCAATTGAAGTATCTTGTCTCAGGAGTGTAGCAAGAGTGAGCAAAAATAATGAGAAGAAAGGTGTTCTAGTGTTTATTGTAAATGCACTTTCACCCAAAACAGGTTGTTGTAGATGTCTGTGCCTAGTAAAACTAAAAACCCCAAAAAGTGCCACCACCCAAAGGCTAACCAGAAAATGTTAACAATGGTTAACACCTTCCATGAAGTCTCGAACTGTACTGGCCTGCCAAAGCATATTTCTTCAGCTCATGTTTGAATGATGAGAGAGAGTGTCAAAGTCAAATTTATTTATATAGCGCTTTTCACAACACACGTTGTCACAAAGCAGCTTTACAATCGTATGGGTCCAGATCCCTAATGATCAAGCCAAAGGCGACAGTGGCGAGGAAAAACTCCCTATAGAGTAGGGATTAGGAAGAAACCTTGGGAGGACCAAGACTCAAAAGGGAACCCATCCTCCATTGGGCGGCCCGTTAACACAAGTCCGTGGTCGCAGGGTGGTTTCAAAGTTCCACAGCAACAGTCAAGGCTCCTGTTCCCCGGCCAAGCCGCCTCAATCCCCTCGGTGCAGGCGGTGGGCCTCAGGCGGGCCAGCACCAGCACGACCCCTCGTGGCAACGGCTCATCCAACCCCGGCATCAGCATTTACATTTACGGCATTTAGCAGACGTTCTTATCCAGAGCGACTTACAAAGTGCTTTGCTTCTGATCACAGAATACATCCTAGGAAATAGTACAGATAGGCCAGAATTCAAGACACCATTGAGTCAGACTACTACTAATCTACAGGAGTCATTATCATTACCTAGTGTTTTGCGAGTTAGGCATTTGCCAAGAAGCACAAATAACCATAGACAGACATACAATTTAAGAACAACGGCAAGTGGTATCAGCTGAGTTAGTGCTCTGGTAAGAACTCAACAAACAGGTGGGTCTTCAGTCTACGCTTGAAGATAGCAATAGACTCTGCAGTCCTAGCAGCTAATGGAAGATCGTTCCACCATCTTGGAGCCAGAACGGAGAATAGTCTGGAGCTTTGTCTTCCATGAGACTTTAAGCATGGAGTTTCAAGTCGAGCCAAGCTTGAGGTTCTATGTGTTCGCTGTACAGTTCGGCTTTTGCAGCCTCTATCGTTTTTAAAGGGATAATCTGCGGCCTCTATCGTTTTTCAGACAGAGCTGCGCGTGAACTTCAGGTTAGGAACAACTTGGCGAGTTACGACAGGGTCAGACCACCAGATTTACGAACGAGGTTAAGTACGACGTGGGTTACGAAGACTTTTGGGAAACCGGCGTAAATTTAAGACCGTAAGAACTTAGCGCTAAGATCGTTCTGGGAAACTCACCCGTTTTGTTCTCTTGGTGTACACCACACATGCCACTTGTCAAGAAAATCATGCAGGATAACATGTCTAACCTTGTTTTCCACCACACGTCTACAGACTAGTGTCTGTTTTCCCCCCACACGTCTACAGACTAGTGTCCATTTTCCCCCCACACGTCTACAGACTAGTGTCTGTTTTCCCCCCACACGTCTACAGACTAGTGTGTTTTCCCCCCACACGTCTACAGACTAGTGTCTGTTTTCCCCCCCACACGTCTACAGACTAGTGTGTTTTCCCCCCACACGTCTACAGACTAGTGTCTGTTTTCCCCCACACGTCTACAGACTAGTGTGTTTTCCCCCCACACGTCTACAGACTAGTGTCTGTTTTCCCCCCACACGTCTACAGACTAGTGTCTGTTTTCCCCCCACACGTCTACAGACTAGTGTCTGTTTTCCCCCACACGTCTACAGACTAGTGTCTGTTTTCCCCCCACACGTCTACAGACTAGTATCTGTTTTCCCCCCACACGTCTACAGACTAGTGTCTGTTTTCCCCCCACACGTCTACAGACTAGTGTCTGTGGTTTCTCACCACACGTCTACAGACTAGTGTTTTCCCCCCACACGTCTACAGACTAGTGTCTGGTTTCCCACCACACGTCTACAGACTAGTGTCTGTGGTTTCTCACCACTGTACTCTCCTACACAGACGCTTCTATCATTTTGTTTTGCAGCTAAGAGGACAGCTAATGCCTGCTTAGGGTTGTTGTCACAAAAGAGAGAGACACACACCAACGATGAAATCCCGTTAACCGAGGCTGCATGAACTAATTTGGTGTTTCTATTGCGGAAGTGCAGCAGGTCTCATCAGAGCGCCACCTAGCGGCGAGCGGATTCCTCTCACGGGTGAAGGTGAAGAAGTGTGACTACTTCTCTTCCTCCGTACACATCTACTGGGTTTCTGGATTCTGCAGGTAAACTGATAGCCTCGCATAATCAGGCCTGTCACTTTAAAGGATTGAAAAGACGCTGTTTGTACCGTACAGAGAAAAGCGGAACATGCGACCAAAGTAACGACAGAAACGTCCAGATAATTCTGGCTAACTAGCACAACAGCTAGCAGCAGCAGCGCTTGAGACTCGACCGTCTCCTCGTGTGAGGTCCATTCTGACCTTTAACAACACACCCGGTTGTGTGTTTTACCGATTCGAGTGATTAATGTACACTTTTTACTGGTGTTAGTGGGTTTAGTGTGCGGGTCGGCTGCCCCAGAGCTAACGCGGCTAGCTCCTCAGATGACTGTGCGGAAAGGCGCCAGAGCCGGGGCGCGCTGCGCGTGACCGCTGCCCCCTAACTTCTGACATCTGCACCGAGAACTCTATAAACAACCTCCGTCAAGATAAATCAGTGTAAATAGATGATTTTCTGTCCGATATGCCCTTTAATTGTGTTTACAGTCTGGGTAAGAGGTACTGTAAGAGCTAACTAGCTGTGCAGGATACAGAGGAACCCTAACTGTACCTGCTGCTACTGAGCGGTGTTAGCTAGCAGGCTAACTGGAGTTTTTAAGAACCAGCTGCATGTCGACGAGACCCTGGTCAGCTTCACTGACTAAAGAGGTTCATCCCTCACAACTCTTAATTCAGCTGATGGAGAATTATGAACATTACAGTAGCGAAAACACACGGCTACTCATGGTTTATACAGCTGACTAGCACAGACGCGAGGGTGTTGAACTCAGACGGAGGGCCGCAGGTTTGTGTTTGTCTGGAGGACAAACTGAACCATAAAGGGGTTTGATGACCACCCGAGAGGACCAGGGTCACCCGAGAGGACCAGGGTCACCCAACACTGCACCACTGAGTCCGAGACTGTAGTCCGACACCACTGAAAGTCAGCGCTATCAATAATTAGATTTCCTGGTAGTAAGATGAAGAATTTAGGTATATTAGTAATTAGTAACATTTAATTTAAAAAGTACTTTTTCTACTACTGCTCCATTAATATTGTACCTTTAGTTAATTTAGTTAAAATTTAAATATAAACTTTAATGACCAGTAATATTTTCTTTATTCATTTGTGTTAATCGTTTTCTGTGCTGAGATTTATTGTTGCATTCCCATGCTTTGGATAAACGTCTGTGCAGTTTCTTTGCTCAGACTTGTCTGTTCAGAGTAATTCCCTGTGCATGAGGAATAAGCCCAGTGAGTTTCCTGTGCTTGACGATGGGGAAAATGGCATGGACCTTTAATCCACGCAGAATGAATATGTACACGGTGATTATAGGGAGTGGTTCACCATGCTTTTACTGGGAGTTGGTTTGACAAAACATAGCAGTGTTCTGTTAACTTTACCCCATGGGTGTCTTCTGTCTCTTCTTCTGAAGTTTTAGTTTAAATGTTTGGTTTATGTTATTGAGAACTTTGTGAAATGCCTCCTGAGAATAATAATACGGGCCTTATTGCCTGTGGGCTTTTCTCTTCAACCACTATATGTTATTCATTTCATTTACTCCAGGGGATCCAAATGGCCATTGAAGAATGTAATTTTGTGCTAGGAATGTCATTTGTTTGTGTGGAGTCTGGAGGACTTTGATCATTGATCATTAAAGGTTCTTCTCCTGAGACATCCTGAGATTTACGACATCCTTGAACCCTGAATAGTAGGCTAAATGGTGCCATGATTTCTGATAAAGTTCTCAGGTCCTTTAAAATCAAATTAGGCTTGCAACGTTGCCCACCACCATCACACAAGAGTTTTTGTCTTGTATTTGTAAAGATTTACCTGCTGCATACCGGCTGCAATTTGGCCGAAGTAGCACATTTTAATAATTAAATTGCGATAATATATGATGGTGCATATAAGGAGTGTCAAGGAAACAGAAAACTGTCTTGTAGCCCTCAGAATGGCCACTCTGCACTTAAACAGCCGCTTTGCAAGAATGCAGTCTTTAGTCAGCAGTCTGCCGCAGGAAAGACTTAATGTTGGCCCAGCTTGACTGCGTGGCCATAGTACTGCAGTACTGTACATAGTACTGCCTCCTCTCGGCTTGGCAGTTGAAACTACACCGCAGGAACGCAGAACTTCTTCACTAAACGTATCTTACTAAATTTTAAACTTGAACATGCAGTTTTAACTTAAAATGTTGACTTAAAAGTCCATAAGGCGCATGATTGCTCCACAGATGTTAGTGTTTAACGGGTCTTTTCCTCTCGTTGAGCACTCTGGGTTTCCTTTGAGATTTTTCCACTCACTGGAACTTTCCAGTCTTCCGTATGTGGGATATAGATCCCATTTAGCTGTGTTTGTGTTGCAGGGACATGTTTTCTAGATGTGTAACTCGAGTAACTTGCTCTGTGACTGTGAAGTTGCCTCTGGCCTACCTTGTCTTGTTTGGTTCTGAAATGTGCCTGCGTCCCAATGTCATTTAGTCACCTTGGTCACAGTCATTACATACACTCACTTAGTTTTGGTTATTTGTTTCAGACCTGAGGCACTTTGAAGGAACATTTCAGGCTTCCAGAACCATGTTAAAATCATTAACGGCCTAATCAGAGATATGACCTGAGGTTTGAGTGAGTTTTTAAATCTTTGAAGTGAAATGTGCCTCTAGGCTTAGAGAAGGTCCTAATGTTCTCCTTCTGCTATCTCATGAGCTTTTCCTGCACAGAATGCATTAGTCTCTTGTGGTTAGATGTGATACTAGTGTCAGCTTCCTCATGCCTGTTCGTTTGTTTTGTTTTGTCTGTCTGTTTGTCTGTCTATAGTCATTTTTTGAGCAGCACCATTTTTCTCCCTCCCCCCCTCCCTTTTTTGTTTCCAGTTTATTTTTTGCATCTATTCTTGGACAAGTGCACAAATGGTGTTGCACGTTTGCTGGGTCGATGTGTTGTGGTGAAGAGCCACCATCTGACGGAGAAGAACCATGAGTGCTGCCAAGCCCAGCGGCCTGAAGGCCCCGAGCAAGATCAGTAGGTCGGCTGCAGCTGGGGGCACCAAGACCTCTCCTTCAAGTATGAATCCCCTTCGTTTGACTTCTCTCATTTTCTTTCCTTTTTTTTCTCCTTCGTGGCAAAACACTTTCATTTCTTGCTCACAGATTCCTGTGCACATCTGGTGTAGTTAATTAAACCCGTACGTGTGTGTTTGGCACGTACATTTAGTAGAAACGGAAGTCTTTGAATAAACGTTCTGCACTATTACAGTTTGCCAAGAGAATGCAGAACCTTAAAACAATTGTTTAAAAATTACGCAGTGTCCTTAGCTGCTGAATTTCATTTTAGATATTTATTTTAGTTCTGTCTTCTACACTGACACATTCTCCTTTGTAGCCAGCAGTTACTAAAATAGCAGCAGCCAGGACTTTTGCCCTTATTTACTTTTTCCTGCTAATCCCCAACAGCCAATGGACTGTCTGCCAAGCTCAGTAGCAAATAGAGATCACGGTGCACTTTTGTGTGACTGATTCGTTAGACATCACGGTGCACTTTTGTGTGACTGATTCGTTAGACATCACGGTGCACTTTTGTGTGACTGATTCGTTAGACATCACGGTGCACTTTTGTGTGACTGATTCGTTAGACATCACGGTGCACTTTTGTGTGACTGATTCATTTGTAGTGCTTTGTCTCTGATCAGTAGTGTGATAGTTGAGTTATGTATGTGATGCTGTTTTGTCAGTTCATGTCCTACAGCCCTGGACACACTTAATATGGGACATTTGCAACATCAATGTAACTGGACAGGGGGACAGGTGGACAGGGGGAAAGCGCCTGAACAAAAATGGGAACCCAGTAATGGAAACATCCGTTTAGCCATTTGGGGTCGATTATGGAAAAGCAGTTCAGGTCACTGCATAAGAGCATCTGCGTGATGCCCAGAATGTAAATGTAAAGAATGTTATACAAATTTCAAATGTATAGTAATTTACATGTTGTATTATATAAAATGAAAGCTGTAAAAAGAGTGAAATCATTTTTCTTCCTGTCTTTTTTTAAGCAGATGCTACCAAAGCTCCTCCATCTGACAAAGCTTCCCCTGATACCCAGGATGCAACTGAGCAGTTCAAGGTTGGGGACCGTGTCTGGGTCAATGGCAACAAACCGGGTGTCATCCAGTTCTTGGGAGAGACCCAGTTCGCTCCGGGTCAGTGGGCCGGGATCGTACTGGATGAACCAATAGGGAAGAATGACGGCTCCGTGGCAGGAGTGCGGTACTTTCAGTCCGAGCCGTTGAGGGGTATTTTCACTCGCCCCTCCAAGCTTTGTCGAACTGAAGAAGAGGCTAACGGCACAGCTGCGACATCACCGACCCCCCCCTCCACCGCACCGGCAGCGTCCGCACCGTCGACCGACACCACCACCAAGACGGCTGCCACAGACCCGCAACCTCCCACACCCGCGCCACCTGCCACGCCCACACCCGCGCCACCTGCCACGCCCACACCCGCGCCACCTGCCACACCCACACCCGCGCCACCTGCCACACCCACACCCGCGCCACCTGCCACAATGACCTCAAACCTGACCCGCTCAAACAGCGAGTCGGTGTCCAACCTCTCGGAGACGGGCTCGGTGAAGAAAGGTGAACGGGAGCTGAAGATGGGCGATCGAGTTCTGGTGAGAATGTTCTCTCTCAAGTCTGTGTTCCAGCAGCACATTTTATACGTTCTAGCTGTTCTTTTAGATAGAAATGTTAGTGTTAATAGCATTAACAACTGCAAATATATAAACCTACATGACTACACTAGAGAACCAGGTTTTATGGAAATGTTCTCAAAACAGAATGAATGTCTGTCTTGCTTTCACTTGAGTTTAATAAATATACAGCACGATCTACTCACACAACTGCAGATGGAGAATCCACTGTAAACAGGACATTTTCCTGCTTCTGTATTTACAAACAAAACCTCAGTAATCTTGTGCAAGATCTCAAGGAGAAACCAAAAAACATGAGGTTTTAAATCAAGTTAACCAATCAGGCTTGGTTATTGTTAATCAGAGGCATTTGAAACATAATTTCTGACTTTATTTGTGCTGTCTCCCTTTATCCCTACATTTTTTATGCAACTGCTGACACAAATTTAAATCTAGACATCTGTCTCAGTAGAGCAGGTCAGTGGGCTGAGTGCAGTCATAATGAGTTCAGCACGGGCATTTTGTCAAGTTGCTTGGAGGGGGTGTGTAATGTTTGGCTTCATAGTAGAGGGTTGAGATAGTGCTGCTGGTGCTGTATGTGCTGACTGTAGTGGCCTGTGGACCCTGTACATACTCCTGCTGAAGTGGGCTTACGTGCTTACAGCACTACATGCTACATTTTTAGGTTATTGTGGGAAGTAATTCATTGTTGTAAATTGTATTTAAATCGAGGACTTCTCTTGTGGACTGTACACAAATGTTCTTTTGTCTTAATAGGATGATGATGATATTTAGTTGGTCTTATTACCCACTTTTCTTTCTGGCGTTGTTAGTGGTAGCATTAGCCATCCACCCCCCTCTACCATGACAGTAATGTAAGAATCAGAGAGACACAGTTTTTGTCAAGCATGCTGTGTAAATAGTTTCTGTTGTATGTTGTGGGTGTGGATTTCATGATGAAGATAACTGATGCATTAGCGACACCAGACCCAACTCATCATGATCTCCTGCGTTTTTAACGGTTCTGGTGCCATTCGTTTGCAGGTCGGTGGCACTAAAGCTGGTGCAGTACGATTCTTGGGGGAGACGGATTTTGCCAAAGGAGAGTGGTGTGGAGTTGAACTGGACGAGCCGCTGGGGAAGAACGACGGTGCAGTAGCTGGAACCAGGTGGGCATCCCCAGTGCACAATAATGGACTTTGTGTGTGTGTTTGCGCATGTGTGCGTGCGTGACTGCGTGCGTGAAAATGAAAAACTCCATAGAATGGTAGGAAGCTGTTTGGTGAAATGCATCATGGTTTCCAGGTACTTCCAGTGTCAGCCCAAGTACGGGCTTTTTGCCCCCGTGCACAAGGTGACCCGCATCGGCTTCCCCTCCACCACCCCTGCCAAGGCCAAGGCGACGGTGCGCAAGGTGGTGGCCACGGCCGCGGGGCTGAAGCGTAGCCCCAGCACCTCCTCCATCAGCTCCATGAGTTCGGTGGCTTCATCTGTAAGTGGCAAGCCCAGCCGCACCGGACTGGTGAGTCATAGCGTCCTGGACCCCCCACACCCACAGACTACTTGGCTGAGTTAATGGAGCCTAATTCATTATGTGTGCATCCAATCATCTTGGGGTTTGGTAGCAATACCTTGCATTACCTGCTCTACCTGGAGATCTACGGTAACCCGCAATGTACAGGACAGTTATTGTTAACGTAGTGCTGGCCTTTTCTGGATTCTGTTGCTTGGTGGTCTTAGTGGTTGGTCATTAGCCCACATTTAGATTGATGACGTGGATCAAGGTCATGTGCAGGGGTTAAATACCCCATTTATTACCCCCGTGTAAAAAGGACAAAGAGCAGGAAGCATCTCGACTTCACTCTACGTAGTTTGGCGTTTCTGCCTCAGCTCAATGTCTGTGTTATGTTAGAGTTCTTGTCAACATTGTGAAACAGACTGGTCTCAATAGGCTGCTGGTAGTCACCCACAGGTGGAACCAGTTTACCAACCCTTCACCGGGGATGTCCAAGGCTTGGTCAAGTCTCTGCCTACACATTAGTGTGCTACATCATTAAACACATCATTAAACAACACTGAGAACTCTTGAAGCTTAAGATGTTAAATGTACAGTTTAGTCATAATAGTATTCACACATACTTATGAGGAGAAGCAGTCTGGGTAATACTAAATCTGACTCGTCTTTAAAGCACAAGCCATTACTGGTCCATAGATTTAGGTCAAATTCAAATTTACCTCAAATATGACAAACTAACCTTTACTCAATGAGTTATATTAACAATACATTTTTGAGGTGGTGTTACATTGTACATTTTGCTTTTGTACTGTACATTGTCTAACTTATTTTTATTATTTTATAATTTTATTATTGGTTTCTTTATTCAAATGTGTTGCTAAGTTTACAGCGTGATTAATCTGTTAATGTTCGGTGTTTAACTGAACGTTTAGAACAGGAAGTAATGTAGATAGTAGGTGTTTTGTTATCTTGTGCAGCTCACTTGCAGTCTGCAATGTAGGAGCACTAAAACTAGCACTTGTAGCTCCGGGAAAATACTGCCACCTTTTGACGTTGCCAATGCCAGCATATTGACTGGGCTGACACGCATCCAGCCTGATCAACACTGGTCGTTTTAGTGTCCCCCCTCGTGTCCCCCTAGCTGACGGAGACGTCCTCGCGCTACTCCCGGAAGATCTCGGGCACCACGGCACTGCAGGAGGCCTTGAAGGAGAAACAGCAGCACATCGAGCAGCTCCTCGCCGAACGCGACCTGGAACGGGCCGAGGTCGCCAAGGCAACCAGCCACGTGGGGCAGGTTGAGCAGGAGCTGACGCTGCTGAGAGAAGGTCAAGAGCAGGTCAGGATCATCAAACAGAATAAATGTGCTTCAAACAGAGGGGCTTTATTACAACACTCAATCAACACTTTTATTACTGCTGTAACACATTAACATCAGTCATGGAGCCACTAATTCCATCCACCTACTTCACCTGCTCCAAACATCTCAGTCAGCGAGGCCCTCTGGATGAGCTGAGGCTCCCATATTTACAGTGAAGTGGCTAAATGGACTAAATGTGATGTAATGATGGACTTTATTAGTTTAAGTCTTGTTTCTCCCCAAGTTTCTTCCTTAATTCCACTGTCGCCACTGTCTTGCTAATAATCTTATACAAGTCAGTTACTTTAGGCTTCAAAAATAAAAAGTTACTGTTCAAGTGTACTTGGGTCTTATTGTCAAACTGGGTGTCATTTATTTATTTGTGTCTCTAGTATGTGACCGAGATGGAAACCAAGATGGATCACCTGCGAACCCTGGTAGAGGCTGCAGACAAGGAGAAAGTAGAACTAGTAAACCAGCTGGAAGAAGAGAGGAGGTGAGGTGGAGGGGTTGGTGGGGATGAGAGGAGGTGAGGTGGAGGGGTTGGTGGGGATGAGAGGAGGTGAGGTGGAGGGGTTGGTGGGGATTAGAGGAGGTGAGGTGGAGGGGTTGGTGGGGATGAGAGGAGGTGAAGTGGAGGGGTTGGTGGGGATTAGAGGAGGTGAAGTGGAGGGGTTGGTGGGGATTAGAGGAGGTGAAGTGGAGGGGTTGGTGGGGATGAGAGGAGGTGAGGTGGAGGGGTTGGTGGGGATGAGAGGAGGTGAAGTGGAGGGGTTGGTGGGGATGAGAGGAGGTGAGGTGGAGGGGTTGGTGGGGATTAGAGGAGGTGAGGTGGAGGGGTTGGTGGGGATGAGAGGAGGTGAAGTGGAGGAGTTGGTGGGGATGAGAGGAGGTGAGGTGGAGGGGTTGGTGGGGATGAGAGGAGGTGAGGTGGAGGGGTTGGTGGGGATGAGAGGAGGTGAAGTGGAGGGGTTGGTGGGGATGAGAGGAGGTGAAGTGGAGGGGTTGGTGGGGATGAGAGGAGGTGAAGTGGAGGGGTTGGTGGGGATGAGAGGAGGTGAGGTGGAGGGGTTGGTGGGGATTAGAGGAGGTGAGGTGGAGGGGTTGGTGGGGATTAGAGGAGGTGAGGTGGAGGGGTTGGTGGGGATGAGAGGAGGTGAGGTGGAGGGGTTGGTGGGGATGAGAGGAGGTGAGGTGGAGGGGTTGGTGGGGATGAGAGGAGGTGAGGTGGAGGGGTTGGTGGGGATGAGAGGAGGTGAGGTGGAGGAGTTGGTGGGGATGAGAGGAGGTGAGGTGGAGGGGTTGGTGGGGATGAGAGGAGGTGAGGTGGAGGGGTTGGTGGGGATGAGAGGAGGTGAGGTGGAGGGGTTGGTGGGGATGAGAGGAGGTGAGGTGGAGGAGTTGGTGGGGATGAGAGGAGGTGAGGTGGAGGGGTTGGTGGGGATTAGAGGAGGTGAGGTGGAGGGGTTGGTGGGGATGAGAGGAGGTGAGGTGGAGGGGTTGGTGGGGATGAGAGGAGGTGAGGTGGAGGGGTTGGTGGGGATGAGAGGAGGTGAAGTGGAGGGGTTGGTGGGGATGAGAGGAGGTGAAGTGGAGGGGTTGGTGGGGATGAGAGGAGGTGAAGTGGAGGGGTTGGTGGGGATTAGAGGAGGTGAGGTGGAGGGGTTGGTGGGGATTAGAGGAGGTGAGGTGGAGGGGTTGGTGGGGATGAGAGGAGGTGAAGTGGAGGGGTTGGTGGGGATGAGAGGAGGTGAGGTGGAGGGGTTGGTGGGGATTAGAGGAGGTGAGGTGGAGGGGTTGGTGGGGATGAGAGGAGGTGAAGTGGAGGGGTTGGTGGGGATGAGAGGAGGTGAAGTGGAGGGGTTGGTGGGGATGAGAGGAGGTGAGGTGGAGGGGTTGGTGGGGATGAGAGGAGGTGAAGTGGAGGGGTTGGTGGGGATGAGAGGAGGTGAAGTGGAGGGGTTGGTGGGGATGAGAGGAGGTTGGTGGGGATGAGAGGAGGTGAGGTGGAGGGGTTGGTGGGGATGAGAGGAGGTGAGGTGGAGGGGTTGGTGGGGATGAGAGGAGGTGAGGTGGAGGGGTTGGTGGGGATGAGAGGAGGTGAAGTGGAGGGATTGGTGGGGATTAGAGGAGGTGAAGTGGAGGGGTTGGTGGGGATGAGAGGAGGTGAGGTGGAGGGATTGGTGGGGATTAGAGGAGGTGAAGTGGAGGGGTTGGTGGGGATGAGAGGAGGTGAGGTGGAGGGGTTGGTGAGGATTAGAGGAGGTGAAGTGGAGGGGTTGGTGAGGATTAGAGGAGGTGAAGTGGAGGGGTTGGTGGGGATTAGAGGAGGTGAAGTGGAGGGGTTGGTGGGGATGAGAGGAGGTGAAGTGGAGGGGTTGGTGGGGATGAGAGGAGGTGAAGTGGAGGGGTTGGTGGGGATTAGAGGAGGTGAAGTGGAGGGGTTGGTGGGGATTAGAGGAGGTGAAGTGGAGGGGTTGGTGGGGATTAGAGGAGGTGAAGTGGAGGGGTTGGTGGGGATTAGAGGAGGTGAAGTGGAGGGGTTGGTGGGGATTAGAGGAGGTGAAGTGGAGGGGTTGGTGGGGATGAGAGGAGGTGAGGTGGAGGGGTTGGTGGGGATGAGAGGAGGTGAGGTGGAGGGTTTGGTGGGGATGAGAGGAGGTTGGTGGGGATGAGAGGAGGTGAGGTGGAGGGGTTGGTGGGGATGAGAGGAGGTGAGGTGGAGGGGTTGGTGGGGATGAGAGGAGGTGAGGTGGAGGGGTTGGTGGGGATGAGAGGAGGTGAAGTGGAGGGGTTGGTGGGGATGAGAGGAGGTGAGGTGGAGGGGTTGGTGGGGATGAGAGGAGGTTGGTGGGGATGAGAGGAGGTGAGGTGGAGGGGTTGGTGGGGATGAGAGGAGGTGAGGTGGAGGGGTTGGTGGGGATGAGAGGAGGTGAGGTGGAGGGGTTGGTGGGGATGAGAGGAGGTGAAGTGGAGGGATTGGTGGGGATTAGAGGAGGTGAAGTGGAGGGGTTGGTGGGGATGAGAGGAGGTGAGGTGGAGGGGTTGGTGGGGATGAGAGGAGGTGAGGTGGAGGGATTGGTGAGGATTAGAGGAGGTGAAGTGGAGGGGTTGGTGAGGATTAGAGGAGGTGAAGTGGAGGGGTTGGTGGGGATTAGAGGAGGTGAAGTGGAGGGGTTGGTGGGGATGAGAGGAGGTGAGGTGGAGGGGTTGGTGGGGATGAGAGGAGGTGAGGTGGAGGGATTGGTGAGGATTAGAGGAGGTGAAGTGGAGGGGTTGGTGAGGATTAGAGGAGGTGAAGTGGAGGGGTTGGTGGGGATTAGAGGAGGTGAAGTGGAGGGGTTGGTGGGGATGAGAGGAGGTGAGGTGGAGGGGTTGGTGGGGATGAGAGGAGGTGAGGTGGAGGAGTTGGTGGGAATTAGAGGAGGTGAGGTGGAGGGGTTGGTGGGGATGAGAGGAGGTGAGGTGGAGGGGTTGGTGAGGATGAGAGGAGGTGAAGTGGAGGAGTTGGTGGGGATTAGAGGAGGTGAGGTGGAGGGGTTGGTGGGGATGAGAGGAGGTGAAGTGGAGGGGTTGGTGGGGATTAGAGGAGGTGAGGTGGAGGGGTTGGTGGGGATGAGAGGAGGTGAGGTGGAGGGGTTGGTGGGGATGAGAGGAGGTGAGGTGGAGGGGTTGGTGGGGATGAGAGGAGGTGAAGTGGAGGGGTTGGTGGGGATGAGAGGAGGTGAAGTGGAGGAGTTGGTGAGGATGAGAGGAGGTGAAGTGGAGGGGTTGGTGGGGATTAGAGGAGGTGAAGTGGAGGGGTTGGTGGGGATTAGAGGAGGTGAAGTGGAGGGGTTGGTGGGGATTAGAGGAGGTGAAGTGGAGGGGTTGGTGGGGATTAGAGGAGGTGAGGTGGAGGGGTTGGTGGGGATTAGAGGAGGTGAAGTGGAGGGGTTGGTGGGGATGAGAGGAGGTGAAGTGGAGGGGTTGGTGGGGATGAGAGGAGGTGAGGTGGAGGGGTTGGTGGGGATGAGAGGAGGTGAGGTGGAGGAGTTGGTGGGGATTAGAGGAGGTGAGGTGGAGGGGTTGGTGGGGATGAGAGGAGGTGAGGTGGAGGGGTTGGTGGGGATGAGAGGAGGTGAGGTGGAGGGGTTGGTGAGGATGAGAGGAGGTGAAGTGGAGGGGTTGGTGGGGATTAGAGGAGGTGAAGTGGAGGGGTTGGTGGGGATTAGAGGAGGTGAGGTGGAGGGGTTGGTGGGGATTAGAGGAGGTGAAGTGGAGGGGTTGGTGGGGATGAGAGGAGGTGAAGTGGAGGGGTTGGTGGGGATGAGAGGAGGTGAGGTGGAGGGGTTGGTGGGGATGAGAGGAGGTGAGGTGGAGGAGTTGGTGGGGATTAGAGGAGGTGAGGAGGAGGGGTTGGTGGGGATTAGAGGAGGTGAAGTGGAGGGGTTGGTGGGGATGAGAGGAGGTGAAGTGGAGGGGTTGGTGGGGATGAGAGGAGGTGAAGTGGAGGGGTTGGTGGGGATGAGAGGAGGTGAAGTGGAGGGGTTGGTGGGGATTAGAGGAGGTGAGGTGGAGGGTTTGGTGGGGATGAGAGGAGGTGAGGTGGAGGGTTTGGTGGGGATGAGAGGAGGTGAGGTGGAGGGGTTGGTGGGGATGAGAGGATGTGAAGTGGAGGGGTTGGTGGGGATGAGAGGATGTGAAGTGGAGGGGTTGGTGGGGATGAGAGGAGGTGAGGTGGAGGGGTTGGTGGGGATGAGAGGAGGTGAAGTGGAGGGGTTGGTGGGGATGAGAGGATGTGAAGTGGAGGGGTTGGTGGGGATGAGAGGAGGTGAAGTGGAGGGGTTGGTGGGGATGAGAGGAGGTGAGGTGGAGGGGTTGGTGGGGATTAGAGGAGGTGAAGTGGAGGGGTTGGTGGGGATGAGAGGAGGTGAGGTGGAGGGGTTGGTGGGGATGAGAGGAGGTGAGGTGGAGGGGTTGGTGGGGATTAGAGGAGGTGAGGTGGAGGGGTTGGTGGGGATGAGAGGAGGTGAAGTGGAGGGGTTGGTGGGGATGAGAGGAGGTGAGGTGGAGGGGTTGGTGGGGATTAGAGGAGGTGAGGTGGAGGGGTTGGTGGGGATTAGAGGAGGTGAGGTGGAGGGGTTGGTGGGGATTAGAGGAGGTGAGGTGGAGGGGTTGGTGGGGATGAGAGGAGGTGAAGTGGAGGGGTTGGTGGGGATGAGAGGAGGTGAAGTGGAGGGGTTGGTGGGGATTAGAGGAGGTGAAGTGGAGGGGTTGGTGGGGATGAGAGGAGGTGAGGTGGAGGGGTTGGTGGGGATGAGAGGAGGTGAGGTGGAGGGGTTGGTGGGGATGAGAGGAGGTGAGGTGGAGGGGTTGGTGGGGATGAGAGGAGGTGAGGTGGAGGGGTTGGTGGGGATGAGAGGAGGTGAGGTGGAGGGGTTGGTGGGGATGAGAGGAGGTGAGGTGGAGGGGTTGGTGGGGATTAGAGGAGGTGAGGTGGAGGGGTTGGTGGGGATGAGGAGGTGAGGTGGAGGGGTTGGTGGGGATGAGAGGAGGTGAGGTGGAGGGGTTGGTGGGGATGAGAGGAGGTGAAGTGGAGGGGTTGGTGGGGATGAGAGGAGGTGAAGTGGAGGGGTTGGTGGGGATGAGAGGAGGTGAAGTGGAGGGGTTGGTGGGGATGAGAGGAGGTGAAGTGGAGGGGTTGGTGGGGATGAGAGGAGGTGAAGTGGAGGGGTTGGTGGGGATTAGAGGAGGTGAAGTGGAGGGGTTGGTGGGGATGAGAGGAGGTGAGGTGGAGGGGTTGGTGGGGATGAGAGGAGGTGAGGTGGAGGGGTTGGTGGGGATGAGAGGAGGTGAAGTGGAGGGGTTGGTGGGGATGAGAGGAGGTGAGGTGGAGGGGTTGGTGGGGATTAGAGGAGGTGAGGTGGAGGGGTTGGTGGGGATGAGGAGGTGAGGTGGAGGGGTTGGTGGGGATGAGAGGAGGTGAGGTGGAGGGGTTGGTGGGGATGAGAGGAGGTGAAGTGGAGGGGTTGGTGGGGATGAGAGGAGGTGAAGTGGAGGGGTTGGTGGGGATTAGAGGAGGTGAAGTGGAGGGGTTGGTGGGGATGAGAGGAGGTGAAGTGGAGGGGTTGGTGGGGATTAGAGGAGGTGAGGTGGAGGGTTTGGTGGGGATTAGAGGAGGTGAAGTGGAGGGGTTGGTGGGGATGAGAGGGGATTGGAAAGCTTCTTCCTTTCAGGTTTTTCATATTTACATGTAAGAGAAACTCAGTGATGCCTTAATGATTTTAGGAGATGGGAACAAGTAGGGTTGGGTGATTTTGAGTTGAAGGGATTTTCACAGTAACTCTTACTAGGGATGTCTCGATCCAGCTTTTTGAACTTCCGATCCGATACCGATATTTATTTGCACTTCCGATCCGATACCGATACCGGCCTATCCGAGTATGTATTAAAGTTTAAAGTTATTTAGCCAACTTACTTTGTCAAACTCCTGTTGAAAAGCGTTTTACTCTTGATAACAAGTAGCCAGCTGAATTAGGTGTGTTTGAATAATACACAATGGTTGGTAAGGAGAAACTGACCTGTTTATTTAGCAATTAAAAAACTCAAAATAGACAAAATAATAAATAAACAGACATGGCCTCAGTAATCCAAGGCTTAAAAAGGCATAAGTGCAAATAATATTGTAAATTGTATTTTAAAAAGTGGCAGTTTGTCACGCTTAGCAAACGTTTCTGCCAGTGTTCGTTGTGTAGGACCTTTCTTTTTGTCTTCGGTTTTCTTTAGAAAGTCTTCATGTTGTTTATGGTAGTATTTCGCTAAATGCTTGATTAGATTGGTTGTATTAAAAGTTGTTACAGCTTTACCACCACGCTTGACTTTACTGTGGCATATGTTGCACTCTACCTAGGTCTTTGTCGATCCCACACAACTGACATTTTTACCGATAACTTCAAATTTACATGGCCGTCTTAATGGTTAGGAGATGCCACTGAGCTAAATTGGGGAGATGCTATGCTTGTGTGCTGAAGTTGTGCTGGAAAATGCGGACCGGATTTTACTCTCACTGGCGAAAACACAGCAAAAACTGGAATGGATTATCTAAATGGGTGGAAAACCCGGATCAGACAAAAAAAAAAAAAAACACACTGGATCGGGAGTCTGGATTGGCATTTTCTTGTGCCTGCCGATCCGATACCGATATGCATTTTTTGCTAATATCAGCGGCCGATCCAATCCAAATATCAGATCTGGACAAGCCTATCTCTTATAATATGTAATTTTTCTTTTTCTCAAAGGTTTGCTAACAAGATATAATAGTGTATCAACACAAGTACTGCACTTCAAAAGTGTGATAACCTTTGATTCAAACTTTGATTCATTACTATGCATTTGACAGTATGACATTACTGATTGATTGATTGAGATTCATTTTAATTGGGTCTAGTTTTTACAATGGGCAGATGGAAGTGATCTTGTAAAGTCATTGTTGGTATTCTAATTCTGACTGTGTCTAGAATTGTAGACAGTGAAGATTTTTCTTTCATTTTGACCAAACCATTATATATTATATACCACATTATATATTATATAATCAAATATATTTGCATAGTGCTTTTCACAACACATGTTGTCATATTATATACCACATGGTGATATGCACAAATACATTATTTGGGAAATATTAGCTTCCTTATTAACTTCCTTATTATAGTGTAGCAAAATATCTGACCTCAGTTGTTCAGTTCTGCTGGTATAGCACTTTTGTACACGAAGTGGGAGCCTAATACATCTATTATCTGTGGATTGACACTTCTGGCATGTAATTGGGCTGTTTCTTCTCCATCAACAGAAAGGTGGAGGACCTTCAGTTCCGGGTGGAGGAGGCATGTATTACTAAAGGCGACTTGGAGGTAAAAGGATTTGACACACTGCGAATTATCACACATTTCAACAACATTGTGCTCCACATCTTCAGGTTTTACATATATTTAACATCACTCTTTTAAACATTTTTTAAATTTAAGAGATGAATCTGCTTCATGGCTAGTGATCAATGTCACTTTGACGTCATACAAAGGGTTATGGCAGGTCATGTTAAACACTTCACACCAAATTGTGATTATATGAATGTGGTTTTGATTGAAAATCATTTATTATCATGAACATATTATTAGACATATGTATTTTGGTTTTGAGAATATATCCCACATGACCTGGTGTCCTTCAGAAGGGAAAGCCCTTCAGCAGAGAGAACTGATGCATGTTTGATGAATAAAATAAAAGCTGGGATGTGAAGATCTGTGTGCTATTGAGTGTAGGAGGAGGGGTCTCACCAAGCCGGGCTTCTCTCGAGGTTTCACCCGTATACCACTCAAGGGTCTCTTCCTTACCACAGTCACCTATGATTTTCTCTTCAGCTGTCTTGACCCAGATCTGCTTTGTAATGCTGCTTTGTGGCTAAATCTGTTGTGAAGCTCATAAAAAAGAAAATATATATATAAAAATATAAAACATTTATATATTATAATATAGCTTCTTTTCCTACTTCAGTTTTGCCACCTCGGTCTTTTCCTACACACTGAATTTGCTTTGCATTTCAGCAGTAGTGCTTGTTGTCTTATTTTGTCCTGTAACATTCTGGGGAAAATAATTTTGTTCTTAATGAATTTTCTGTGGTATTTTGTGGTCATTGGTAAAGTCATAAATCCTATAATAGGCAGCAGCGAAAATCACAGTTATAGCGTGGACTAGCCCATAAAATAACAGTTATGGCGTAGACTAGCCTATAAAATCACAGTTATGGAGTAGACTATAGCCTGTAAAATCTGTTATGGCATAGACTAACCTATAAAATCACAGTTATGGCGTAGACTAGCCTATAAAATCAGTTATGGAGTAGACTAGCCTGTAAAATCACATTGTCATTTTGAATGCAGATATTCGTCTTAATTGGCACTGTGATTCTTGTGAATTGAATTCAGGTGTGCAGTTCCATCATGTGGTTGCTGATATGCAGTGAATTGCATAATGTGACTGAATTGCAAAAGTGAGTTGAACATTGCCATATCTTACAAGAAAGCCCGTCTCTATACTGTGTTCATTAATAAGCAGATCTTGCAGTTTAAATCCCAGATAATGTACCATGTGGAATTTTAGGGCTTCAAAACCTCCTGACTAATGGATGAACTAATGTTTCTAACTAATGGTTGTGTATTAACTGAAAATGCAGTACTCCTTTACTGAGTGTGGCTTTCTGTAACACGAGTTGTGAGGCTAACGACCCTTATGCCCTTTACAGAATGATGCAAGGCTCTAACTGTTGAAAACCATAAAACAAAACTCGCCTCTCCTTCCTTGCCCTGTTGGCTGAGATTTATTGGTGGAGTCATTGTATGTATACAGCACAAGTCATAGGTCACGGAAGTTCTCACACAGTTCCCGTGAAGAAGCCATCGGTGTTTGTCAATGCAAATACCAATACAGTTTTCAGAAATATTCAGGTGAAGTTACATCGATGTCACTTTTAATCTAATGTGAGCATTATTTGGGCTCAGATAACTACATTGAATGGCCACTTTATTAGAGATTTTATTATTTGATTGGAGTGTCCCTGTAAAGGAATTGGACACGTGACCCCAGAGTGCAGCATTAAATCAGTTTCAGTGTGAATCCACATTAGAATGGGAACGTGTAGCCATCTAAAACAACCCCACAAGGTTGACTTGTGCAGTGGTTTTGAGAGTATACTGAGAATGGCGTAATCAAAGAACAACATTGAGTGAGGGGGCAGGAGGATGTGAATATCTCATTGACGAAAGAGCAGGATGTCCAGAATTGTTCTGACAAACAGGCATAGTCGCATAGCAGCCAAATACTGCACTGGTGCTCTAACGAACTACTAATGCACAAATCCTCGCTCTTCAGCGAGCTGACCAATGGTAAAACATTGGTGACATGAATCCAGTTTTCTGTTGCACCAAGGGAGAGTCAGATTTTAGAGAAAGCAGCATGAATCAATGACATTTTCTGGTTTCAGCAAATCAGGCCGGTGGAGGCGGAGTAATGCAGTAAATGTATGTAAGCATTGGTGCAGTAAATGTATGTAAGCATTGGTGCAGTAAATGTATGTAAGCATTGGTGCAGTAAATGTATGTAAGCATTGGTGCAGTAAATGTATGTAAGCATTGGTGCAGTAAATGTATGTAAGCATTGCAGCTGACCAGTTTAATCCCTTTATGGCAGCTGTTTAACGCATTGCAGAAAGACACTTGCAGCAGAACACTGCACCATTCCACAAGGGTCACATAGATGGTCATGGACTGGTTCCAGTGACATATGATGGCAAGTTTTCCTTGCTTCCCTGGTGTGCACAGTCCTCAGACCCTAACCCTACAGAACGTCTCTTAGATAAGATGGAGCGGGCAGTTCAGAGTATGTCAGTACCTCCATCTTGTTTGCGGCAACTGTGAGAAAACTATCCTAAATGTTTGTGCCAAGGTTCCTGCATAACGGTTTCAAAACCTACTGGAATCTATGCCATGATGACCGGCTGCGGTTCTAAAGGCCAAAGAAGGTCATGCTACTAGATATGTGCTCCTATATGCTGCTAGATGGTGTCTCTAATAAAGTGGCTATTCAGTATTTACTACTTTTGTGCTCCAGTTCAAATTCATGTATTTTGAAACAAAGAAATTACAATGAATAGAATGATATTAGGTGAAAGAAGCCAAAACAGTCAAAATCATATGACCAAACCCTAAAGAAGTGTCATCATTTGCTCGTGTAATGCACAATGAACTCCCAGTTCAGAACACTGTAGTCATTTCCCAGTTGCATGGGAACCCCACTAATACTGAGAGACTGATATCATGATTGTACTTTTTTCAATACACTGGAATGGCCACTGCAGGGAGAGAGACGTCTGGCAGAAATCACTTATCTGTACCCTTACAGGGATGGTAATTTGTTTTGTCTGAGGTTAAATTGATTATTTACAGTTATATTTGAATTGAGTCCTTGGTAACTGAGAATCTGTTAGTCTCTCTGTTGTGGAATGTTGTGCTTGCTCATTTTTCATTTACAACACCTTAAGAATTTCCCCCTCCCTCATTATCACTCTCCTGCACCTTTTAGCTGCGACATGTTTCAGCATTTCTGCATCAGGCGTGGTCTTTACCTCACTGATCTTCATGCACCCTGAGCTGTGGCATTACCCTGGCCTGCATGTGGCATCACCACCCCCTCACACTTCCTCACCCTTCCTCACCCTTCCTCACCCTGTGCATCGGGCTGGCATGTGATGGTGGCACTGGTTGTGTTCTTCTCCTCTCCCCCTTCTGTACTAACAGACGCAGACCAGATTGGAGCATGCCCTTCTTAAGGAGCTCGAGCAAAGTCTGCTCTTTGAAAAGACCAAAGCTGAGAAACTCCAGAGGGAGTTAGAAGACTCTAGGGTAATGCATCTCCACCTGTGCCTTGGGAGTGGTGCCTCAGGATGCTTCTTGGCTGATATGTATTCTCCAGGAGTTTGGGCTGCTTATAAGGAACCCTCAGGATAAATCGGTTGGAAAGAATTTATGTTCTTTTGGTCTGACTCCACAGCCTACTTTAATTTTAATTTTAAAATATTTTTTTCACACAAATGAAACTTGGAGCTTTTAAGTTTTTCTATGTGCATTCGTTAACATTCTTTTCACAGTATGTAGGTCCTCCTAGCTATTCATGCTCAGCCCTGGGTCAAATACATAGGTAACATATCTCAGCCTTCTCATTAATTCAGAATTTGTGCAGATGTACCTCACTTTAATGGGTTTTAGATGTGCATATAGCTATTTTTGTACATTAGCAAAGGTCATATATTGCCATATGTTTTGTATGTTTTAATATATTACCAAGTTGCATAATTGACTTTTCATCAATAGGTAAACACAGTAAATGTATATAAAGCTATAATAGTTTCAAATAATTTAATTTCAGATAATAGATTAAGTGTATTAAATAATAACTGTTAATATTAGATAATGGGCATTTCTTAACACTGTGAAGTCATTAATAGACCTCGGACCCGTTTCCTCAAAGGTCATCCTAAATCGGAGAGTGTATTCAGTGTGATGCTCTCTGATTGTTAACAATAACCTTTGGGTTTAGATTCTTTTGAAAAACCTGGCTCGCTTTCTTCTGGTCATCTGAAATGCTAATTGTGAATACCAAGTTACTAAAAAAAACCAATATCTTGTACAAACCTTAATAAATAATAGAAAAATCATAATCTGAACAGATTAGCACTATGTTGTCTATTGGTCTACATATTCACAACAAAGTATGTAAAATGCAGTGTGTGTGTGTGTGTTAAAAAAATGCTTGCCCTGTTGAAAAGTTTTAAGAAAAAGTTTTTGGTATTTGACCCAGGTCTGTCTGTTAATATATATTCAAAACAACATAAATGGCAAGATATGAAATTTTATTACAACTACACAAGTAATGGCCATGACCCTGTCAGCCTTCACAACCTTTTGGTCATGATCACAACAGATTTATTTTTGTCAGGGGCTGTTTCAGGCCACTGAGTTCCAAACTTGCTCCTAGTGGCCAGAAACGAGTTGGGACACGTTCTGCTTCAGTAATGTTAGAGGAGATTCATTAGCTTAGTCATGAAGATAATGTTAACTGACTTGATCAGTCCCACCCAAACACCGCTTCTGACATACATGTGGTTTCATCTGTCAGGAGAGCAGCGCTCATGCGTTAAGTGGTGCCATACTTTTCTTTTCTTGTAAGATGTGGGTTTTTTGTGCTGGTTGCATGTGCATGAGGAGTGGGTGGGTGAGAACTGCTTTATATAAACAATTGTTTGTTGGGTACACTAATGAAAGAGCTCAAATTCCAGCCTATTAACATTGCCTGGAATTTATTCATTTATTGTTTATACATATTAGTTGCATAACTACAGTATATTACACACAATAATGGGTACATTATGGGTTTTTTTTACATTTTGGAAAATATAGCTTAGATGGGAAAAGTGTAAACCACAAATGTGAGATGTGTTAAGTATATAGTGTGGAAGCTGGTGTAGTGTTTCCCATTCATCCTCACAAACTGGTTTTGTCTTCTAACCTCGTTCTTTGCCTTGTTGATGAGCTCCCATTTAGAGCCCACATTTCTCGGGGACTCTCCTGGACTTTATATTTAAATATTGTGTAGCCCAGTTGGCCACATCTAATAGGCCTGCTTGGAACTCAGTGCAGCACTGAAATGGCCGTCACCTCCTGCCCCCCAACCCCGCCCCATCCCCGACCCCATCATTTCCTGTTCCCCATTAAAATTTTTAAATGGCACCCGTTAATCCTGCTTTGCCAATGTGCTTTTGGTGTACATTTATTAAGCATTTCCAACATTGACAAACAATTGGGTTGCTGTCACACAAAGGTTAGAGCCATGCCATCGTCACATGCAGTGGGTGATGAATAGAGTGTTGGTTGTTCCCACCTTCAGGTTGCCACAGTCTCTGAGAAGTCTCGCATTCTGGACCTGGAGAGGGACCTTGGTCTGCGGGACAGAGAAGTGGCCGCCCTCCGGCAGCTGCTGGAGGCTGCGCCTGGGCAGAGCCAGGGCCACGACCCCGTCACCGCAGTCCTTCAGGAGGAACTTGCTTTGCTCCGCACACAGCTGTCCTCTCAGGCCGCCAGCCATGATGTGGAGCTGGCCGCCCTGCGTGCAAAGCTGGAAGAAGAAGGAAAAGTGCACCAGGAGGCCACGTCCCAAGTCCAGGCCTCCTCTGCACGAACATCTAAAGAAAACGAGCAGCTTCGCGCCCGACTAGCGGAGGTTGAGAAGGAGAATGTGGAGGTTATCGAGCTGTGGCGCTCCAAGCTAGCATCAGCTACCACCTCACATCAGCAAGCGATGGAGGAGCTGAAGGCCTCTTCAGGTAAGGAAGCTGGTGCTGCCCAGGAGGCCCAGCTCGTGGAGTTGAGAGAGGCTCTGGACAGGCTGAAGGCTGAGCACAAGCAGGAGCTGGAGGAGAGCATGAGTAGGCACACTGCCGATGCCTCGACACGCATGCAAGAAGGTGAAGAGCTTCGGAAACAGCTACTCGCTGTGACCGAGGAGAAGGAGCGTGTGGTGGAATCTCTACGTACAAACCTGGAAAGCACGGAGGAGCAGCACCTAGTGGAGATGGAGGAAGCCTTGGGCAAACTCCACAGTGCTGAGCTTAGGGTCAAAGAGCTAGAGGAGGAAGCGCTTAGACTTGGACAGCAAGTGAAGGAGAAGGTCCGTGAGGTTGAGGACCAGCATGCAGTCCTTCAGTCTCTGCAGTCGCAACAGAGCCAAGGCAACCAGGAATTCCAGAGTCTGTTGGCACATCTTGAAGAGGCACAGGGCAAGGCCAGAGCACAAGAAGGAAAGGTATGGAAACATGACTGGAATTACTCCAATGGTAATTTGAAGTTTCTTTGTTTGGCAAAGTCAGTCTATAGTTTTGTACATACTTTGTGTTGAATGCAGAGGGTAGTGTGACAGACACCAGCCTCTGTGGGACACTGGGGGAGAGGGTAGTGTGGGACACCACCCTCTGTGGGACACTGGGGGAGAGGGTAGTGTGGGACACCACCCTCTGTGGGACACTGGGGGAGAGGGTAGTGTGGGACACCACCCTCTGTGGGACACTGGGGAGAGGGTAGTGCAGTACTGTCACTCATGAAGGTAAATGTTTTCTGGAGTGAGTCCATTCTTTGGTCTGGCAGTCAGAGCACATGTTTGTCATCTGGGTTGAAAACCAGGCATGGTTGCTGTCCTCTGCTTATCTGAAGTATTGTCTTTTTTTTAATTGGTGAGATTGTTCCATTGTAGATTCTTACGTTTAAATGGGAGAAAGCTTTAAATGTCATTGTTCTCACAGCTAGCATTTAAATAATTTGCATCCAGTGGTCATCCTGGTTTCAGTAATGGACCAAACTCATTTGTACACTTGTAATTGTTTTATTTGTTTCTTCCATGTCTGTGCCCATCATGTCTGCATTATTGCCTCTTGCCTGTCCTCTGGCTCCCAGGTGGCGGAGCTGACCGTGGCGTTGGAGGGCAAACAGACGGAGCTTCAGCACCTCCAGCAGATCACGGCCTCCCTGCAGCAAAACAGCAGTTCTTTGGAGCAAGAACTTTCTGATTTGGTAAGTCACCAAAGAGATGTGTTGACTGAAGTGTTAGGTAAGTTAAACGAATCATCCTTCTCTAGATTGCATTTTCACAAGGTTATTTCTTTTATTTCCTTTTTTTTAGAAACAAAAGCACACAGCTGCTTTAAATGAACAGGCAGAATCTGCACATGCTATGCAAAGTAAGTCTGCACTCGCATTCATTATTTCACTGTTAGTGTAATGAGGCTGCTTTCTATTTAAAGGCATGCAAATCGGTCACCTTTTGGTGAAATTCGACGTTTTGAAGTTGAAAAGGGTGACCTACACAAATTGTGTAGATCCGATCATATAGACTTAATAAGCAAACAGAGCACTTCTGAAATCGGCAATTTCAATGACACAGTGGGCAGCAATTTCCGCCCAGATCCATCATAGAGGCCAAATTGCGTTTCAATCATACGAACGTTCTTCATTCATGTTGTGACGCAGGACCTAGTGCTGTCTACACCGGGGACAAGGCAGAAGATCGTACATTTACTACTACATTTACCAGATCGTACATTTACCACTACATTTACCAGATCGTACATTTACCACTACATTTACCAGATCGTACATTTACCACTACATTTACCAGATCGTACATTTACCACTACATTTACCAAATCGTACTTTTACTACTACATTTACCAGATCGTACATTTACCAGATCGTACATTTACCACTACATTTACCACTACATTTACCACATCGTACATTTACCACTACATTTACCAGATCGTACATTTACCACTACATTTACCAGATCGTACATTTACCACTACATTTACCAGATCGTACATTTCCCAGTGGATTTCATTTGGGTTATTAATGGTCTCAATCGTTTTCATATTTTGCGGTAAAAAAAAGTTCCTGCCGTTCGCTACAGCATTGAACACTGTCAGATCCACAAGCTCTTGTGATAAATAGGTAGATAGATGGGCCTATTATGTTCGCGTCAACCCTGTGTAGTTAACGGTGACATAAAATAAGAAACAAGATTTTTTTCTAGTGTCTCTGTAGTTGTAACTGGTGAATCCAGGGACGGGTGAGGATGACAATCGCGCCAGGACTGAAAAGGTTGAAGATGAAGTTGTAAACTCTTGTCATTTGATAGCCTACCCTGTGCTTTAGCCCATGTTAGAAGCCTTTTCTGACAAAATAAAACGCGTGAACCCTGGTATTTTTTTACACTCATTTTCGCCGCTGATGTTATTTATTGGTTCATTAAGACGTAATGGTTTTGACTGAGCCATCTGGAATGGCGAAAGCGGCTTCTCGCGTTTACAGATCTGCCTCCATCCATTGACAAGACAGGTCAATATTTTTCTAAAGTGAGAAGGAAACTAATCCGCACTCTGCGTTTCAATGGACTACTCTTCTTACTCGCACCTCTCCAAGTTAAAATGTTTTTTTTTTATCTCTGATTCTGACAGTGTCTGAATGTCATGTCTGACATGTATTATGTTTAGTATATCTATGTTCAATGGTTCAATTATTATTGTTCACTTCTTAATAAAATATGGACAGCACAAGATGCATGTGATGTGTGAGTGAACAAAGGGTGGTATATAGGGTGGCCACCTTTCAGTATTGCTTTAATTTAGGTATTTTTGGTATTTTGACTTTGACATATATATATATATATATATATATATATATAAATAATTATGGGGAACTGGGGATATATATGGGGATAACTGGGAAAATATCCCCATATATATAGTTCTATACTATATATATATATTAGGGGTGGGCATAGATTCATTTTTTTAATCTAGATTAATCTCACTGAAATCTTGAAATTAATCTAGATTAATCTATATTAAAATGGCTCATATGCGTGCTACCCAAGTAATGACTAAAAGTCAGTTTTTGAGATAGGGTTTCTTAATACAGAGGGTGCATTAGACCAGGGGCTCATCTCCTGTTTCCAAAATGCATCAATGACTGCTTGAGGAAGCTGTTCTACTTTGATACTTGAAGAAAAAAACATGCTCAATAAAATGTAGGCTACTCGTGTTCAACGGTTTATTCAGTTAAACATGAATTTGTAAGCCTACATACTGTACATTAAAAGGGGTTGATAACATGTTTATTCAGCTAAACATGATATTTGAAAAGTAAGTCAACATTTAGTACATTTAACCTCACGGACGTAATTTGGGGGGATCTTTTTCAAAAGCCGGTTTTGGTCCTCTGCAGTTTTAACAGTTAAAAAGAAATATTTAAATAGCGACGAATCTAGCGCTAGGACCATGCAGAAAACGACCGCTCCGAGCTCCGCTCCGGTAACATTTTACGTTCCTAAAAATGAATTTTCCATGAAGCAAACCTGGCGACTTCGTGGCTGCATCCATGTAAAAATATGGATTTGTAATTCACATGTTTGAAAACTCGTTCTCGCCCCTACTGTGCAATTTGGTTAGGAATACAGCCGAGCTAAACTATCAAGTTGAAAGTCTTCATAGTTTGCTTACCTATTTTGACCCAGTTCCCAACCCAACTTTAAGAATAGATTAACGGCGATAATTTTTATATCGCCCGATAAGAGTATCAAATTAACGAACGCCGTTAACGGCCCACCACTAATATATATATATATATGTGTATATGTATATATATATATATATATATATATATATAATGTGTATATATATGTATATGTATATGGGGAACTGGGGATATATATGGGGATAACTGGGAAAATCCAAAGTTCTATACCATATATATATATATATATATTAGTGTTGTCAAAAAAATCGATATATCGATAGGTATCGATACTGAACATTCTGAAACGGTACAATACTCGTTTCCCCTAAGTATCGATTCTTTTTACATAAAATGCGCTTTCGTTTGATCCACCCAAGCTGCCGTAATGCACAGGACAGTTTGTAATGCTAATATGGCAGCTAAAGCAAACGCAGTGCTATTGGATTTGAAGCAGATACAGATGGAAAACTGAAGGACATGAACAAGCCCGTTTGCAAGCGGTGCTTTTGGAACATTTCAACGAAGGGCGCTAAAGCCTGGTTGAGTGACCATAGCGCTCGACTCCGCACGCACCTCGCGCGAACCTCCGCGAGCGGTGGAGGCTTTATACTTTCAGCTTTGCAGTGTTGTCCGAAACTATATGTGGTAGTATAAAAGAAACACCCCTCAAAACAGGGGAATGAACACTTACCTGACGAATTTTAATGCTGCTTTGTGTTTCAGGTTTGAAAAGTGCTGCAATTTAGGCTAAAGTACTTGAAAATGTTGAAATTGTAACTACTTCGTTTCACAACAAATATCTGTCTGACTGAACAGTTTTCATGTATTACATTAACAAATACGAGCCTCTTGTAATTCCAGGATGAAACATGAGAGAACGTGAAGACGTTAAGATTGGGCGTTTTGAAAATCAACA
Organism: Brachyhypopomus gauderio; assembly: GCF_052324685.1. Taxonomy (NCBI): domain Eukaryota; kingdom Metazoa; phylum Chordata; class Actinopteri; order Gymnotiformes; family Hypopomidae; genus Brachyhypopomus; species Brachyhypopomus gauderio. The sequence goes on along the minus strand of NW_027506876.1, from coordinate 1,261,187 downwards.
ACCATTAAATAATGTGATTAAAAGCGCAATATTTCGAATCATTTCGAGTATATGTATAAATATTTAACTTAATTAAGTTTAACGTGCTGGGAAATATTGGTACAAGCGCTTGAATTGAACCCTGCAAACATGACTTTGTTCATTGCGCTGAGGCGCGGCGCGCGCGAAGTTACAAAATTCGAGAGGTGCACGACCTCGCGTGCGCCGCGCTTCAGCGCGATGAACTAAGTCACGTTTGCAGGGTTCATACACCTTGTGGAATTCAAACACTTGTATGTCACTTTCAAGGTCCATTTCAATATTTCCCAGCACGAGCAAAGACACTTTGTCAGACGTTCAAAAGACGTCCACTGAAAAGCCAGAATGAAAGTTTTAGCGACGTCTTTTTTAAACGTGCAACGTATTACTGCCGTTCAGTTGCAGTTTTTGCACGTCCTGACATCCAATAAAGGTCCTAGTCAAACGTTCAGATAGAAAACTCGTCATAGACGCTCATGTTAAGTTAAAACAGTGGTTCCCAAAGTGGGGGGCGCGCCCCCTAGGTGGGGCGCGGAGCTATTGCAGGGGGGGCGCGGAGCTTGGAAGTGTCGCCCTTGGCTTGCTCACTGGGGACAAGGACTCGGCACTTGTAAAGCTGCTTTGTGACAACAACTGTTGTAAAAAGCGCTATATAAATAAAATTTGATTGATTGATTGATTGATTGATTGATTGATTGAAGTAAAACGTGCACATTTGTCAATATTAAGAGGAGAGGTGAATCACTGACTCGTACTCGCGCTGGTGGTATTCCACTTAGTCCGTTTATTTGCTGGTTGACCAAAATAAACCTGGGCTCCAGCAATACGTCACTGTTCATACATGAACTGGTGAGTTGTCCAAAGCTCATTTAATGCGTTACTTACAGAAATAAAATAAAGAGCAGTGGTCTGAGTCGGTCTACGGCAGAAAGCTAAAAAAACAACAATATTCCATACGCGCGCTCAACTCGCTCCCTTAAAGAGACAGTACACATATTTCTGGCCGTTACATGCTTTGTGCTCTGCGATGTCTGCGCTTGCAAACTAGCCACATATGTATTGCTGTTTCTCTTATTTCATCTCCTTATTTATTTTAAATTATATTTAGAATTCTTGAACCATTTAAAAGGTTTCTTGCAGTTTATTTTTTTCATGTTTGACCAAAGTTGTGAACCTATTGTTTTTGTAAGTTTCAGGTTCTTTGGTATTATTTATTTTACATTCAAATGTTATATTCATAATTGCACTGACTGAACAAAAGTTTTGTTGTTTTTACATATTTATATGTGTGTTTAAGTGTGCTATACTGGTGCAGAGTTTTCAATAAACTTGTAATTCAGTATGTCTGTTTTAAATAAAATGTTTTAAGTCGATTCAGCACTGTTTTACTCTATCAGATTGGTATCGGATCAGTATCGGCCGATACTAAGCCTCAGATATCTGAATCGGTATCGGAAGTGAAAAACGTGAATCGGTGCATCCCTAGTCAATATGGGGGGGGGGGGGGTGTAGGGGGGGGGGGGGCGCAAAAATATTCTCATCTACTAAAGGGGGGCACGGCAGAAAAAGTTTGGGAACCACTGAGTTAAAAGGTTAAGGTCCTAGTCACACTGCCAGATTTTGAACCAGTTTTGAACGTCCACCAGACATGCAAAAATGGGTCTGGACTGACCGACGTGATACAGACTTGATTTTAACGTCTTTCTGACGTCGCATGTTTGTTGGGATAAGTTAAATATTTATACATGTACTCGAAATTATTCGCTTTTTTATCACATTATTTAATGGTTGTTTATTTTCAAAACGCCCAATCGTAACGTCTTCACGTTCTCTCATGTTTCATCCTGGAATTACAAGATGCTCGTATTTGTTAACACAAAAGAACTGTTCAGTCAGACAGATATTTGTTGTGAAATGAATTTACAATTTCAAGCATTTTCAAACACAAAGCAACATTCATTTGTTTGTTTATAAAAAAAAATAAAAAGTCTTTAAAACGGAAATTAGCACCGTATCTGACTTTGGTATCGAAAATGGTATCGAATTTCAATATTTTTATAAGTATCGTATCGAAGTTGTAATTCTTAGTATCGTGACAAGCCTAATATATATATATATATATATGGTATAGAACTTTGGATTTTCTCATGTACTGTGACAGTTTTCAGAGGGTATGAATAATTTTGGACATGCCACTTTTTGTTCAAATGTGAATAAAAGCTGAGAAATATTTTTTCCCACAATGATGCCTCTTGTACATCATTGTATTATCTCCTGGGAGATGCCTGTGTCATTTCCAGTCAAAAATATAATTTCTGGTTAAATATAAGTAAATTTAAGTCAAAATTTGCCAGGGGTATGAATACTTTTGGGCATGACTGTGTGTGTATGTATGTATATATGTATGTATAAATGCGCCAAATACAGACACCCCCCGGTCCCTTTCACTGTACCAGCACAACCCCCTCCGGTCTTCTCACCTTTTTAACCCCTGACCCATTTTCATGCCCGTATTTAACATGCATGGATACAGCTGTATTATATTATTCCATTTAGAAATTCTTGTACATCTTTATTCCTTTTCCTTAAATTCTCATTGAGCTCATGTCTTAAATTTTCTAGAGTTACAGGAGATGTTCAACACAAAAGAGGACCAATGCACATCTCTGTCCACGGAGTCAGAAACGCTCACCATCCAGCTGTCTGGTAAGTGGTCAGAGATGATGATCTACAGAAAGGTAATGTGAAGCTTGGTTTAAGATGAGTTATTTGCTTATACCCGATTTGGTCTTCTCATAAATCTGTTTCTGTGTTTGTGCTTCTCTTTTTTTTTGTTTCTGTCCAGGTCTGGAGGCAAAGTTGAAAGCAGGTGAAGAGAAAATTGAGCAGCTAGCTAAAGATAAGGCTAAACTTGAAAATGACATGGGCGAACTGATGAAGTCATCTGGAGACCACTCTGCTCAGCTGACAAAGATGATGGAAGATCTCAGTCAAAAAGACAAGTACAGCTTATTGCATGCACATATTTATACAAGTTAGCATGCTTAACATGTTTGGTTAAATGGACAGACTGAGGAATTTCTCTTATTAGTGTGCTGCCAAGTATCTCTAAAACAGTGTGTACTTAACTCCTAATATTGGCTTCTGTAAAAGTGTGAAGATTAGTGTGATACAAGACAAAACACTGGAATAACAAACTTGAATAGACAAAATTGTAAATGAACATAACACTATGAAGTGGCATTGCTGATGGATTAGAAGATGTGGGGTAACAGAACAATTTGCACTGTAAAAATGTGGTGTGTATCAGAGCGGGAGATGTAGGAGACAGAATCCCCCACGGATTTCTTAAGGTGACAGACCCAAGCGCCTCGTCCGTGCACTGAACAATGGTACACACGCGAGAAAACCAAGACAAGTCACACTGTAATTACAGTGCCGACGTCAAGGGTGAACTGAAAGTAATCGCAGAGAAACTCAACGCGTAAAACAGGAGAGAACCGAAAATAATCGCGGAAGAACTCAACGCGTATAACGAGCACTTTGAAATAGTGATCCATGCCTTCATAACATCGCGGCTGGACTACTGTAATGCACTGTATTTTGGAGTTGGCCAGTCTTCCCTCAAGCGACTTCAGCTGATACAGAATGCTGCTGCCAGATTGTTGACTGGAGTGTGTAAGAGGGAGCACATCACTCCTATCCTGGCCTCCCTCCACTGGAGCGCATCGCTCCTATCCTGGCCTCCCTCCACTGGAGCGCATCGCTCCTATCCTGGCCTCCCTCCACTGGAGCGCATCGCTCCTATCCTGGCCTCCCTCCACTGGAGCGCACCGCTCCTATCCTGGCCTCCCTCCACTGGAGCGCACCGCTCCTATCCTGGCCTCCCTCCACTGGAGCGCACCGCTCCTATCCTGGCCTCCCTCCACTGGAGCGCACCGCTCCTATCCTGGCCTCCCTCCACTGGAGCGCACCGCTCCTATCCTGGCCTCCCTCCACTGGAGCGCACCGCTCCTATCCTGGCCTCCCTCCACTGGAGCGCATCGCTCCTATCCTGGCCTCCCTCCACTGGAGCTCATCGCTCCTATCCTGGCCTCCCTACCCTGGAGCGCACCGCTCCTATCCTGGCCTCCCTACACAAAGTTGAGTTGAGTATAACGGGGGAGAACAGAAAACAAAATACTCCGCGTAAAAGAACAAGCAGAAAACCAAAGAAAAACAAAGGACGCTGGGGGAAGTAGCTGGCTAGCTGGCAAACGCCTCGACGAACAAAAAACCCTTCTCAAAAACCAAAACCAAACGGATAGGAACAGGGCTTCTGAGATTGGGGAATAGACAGAGTAATAAACAAAACAACTGAAACGAGCAAGAGACAGGTTGGCGAGACACAGAGAAAAGACAACTGCGAGAAAACTGCCTGGAGGTTGACGACATGAAAGCAGACAACTCAGCGGTGAGGCACTGCGTCTGTCGTCCTTATAAACGCAGGATGACAGGTGCATGCCATCACCGCTGATTAGCTTGTGGTCTGACTTTTGGGCTCCTCCTGGTGGCGACAGGAGGACCCGCCCTGGGCCAGCCCTGACAGTATGTCCACAAAGCATCTTGGTAAATCAAATATTGTTTAATCTCTTTAACAATAAATGATTGAGTTGTCTGATGAAAATTAATAAGGATGTATTTGATAGTTTGAAAAATTTTTGATATTGATGTCATTCTTTGATATAATATATACAGAGAGGTTGATTTCAGATTAGCCTGATTACTTTCATTTATGTATTCAAACAATGAAACAGGCAGAACTTTCTTAAACACGTCTAGGGTTCACTTGTTTTTTATTTCATATGGGCAAATCATAAAAGAACATCAAAAATTGTATTCACAGGAGAATTGAGGAACTTCACAACCAGCTGTCAGAGCAGAAGGAGTTGGTGGCTCGCTCTCAGCACACCAGTCAGCAGGAGCAGGAGAAAGCCAAGCAGGAGCTGAACGACACCACTGAGAAACACCAGGAGGAGCTCTGCAGCCTGCAGGAGAAGATCAAGTGCCTGGTAAGAGATGATCAGACATGATGATGTTTTAACATTTTGAATAAATACTGTTGCTACCATGTATTAACAAGTCAAGAAATTCAGCAGTTTAAGGGATAAAATATGTACATTTTTATTTTACATTAATAAGCGTTAGATTTGTAAGTACAATTCCAGAGTAATGCTGGATGTACATAAATGTTATATATGTATTTATATATTTGAGATGATTTGAGATGTTTACATCAGACCAGTGCTTGCCATTCATTTGTTAAGACCTCAAGATTTAAGGAGAATTAATTCAATATACTTTATTGATCTCACGAGTGGAAATTGGGGGACAGTTGAAACATTTGTATCTAAAATGTTGGTAAAGAATGACGAATAACACATTACCTAAACCAGCGGTCCCCAACCTTTTTTGCTCCCCGGACCGGTTACATATCAGAAAATATTTTCACAGACTAGACTTTAAAGTGTGGGGGGTAAATACGACTAAATAAAATATGACTGGCATAAAAACAAATATAAACCGCATGAAAATAAAACTCACCAGACGCACCGACGGATGTAATTGGATCAGAAAATGCCATAAAAAAAATCGAAATAGAACATCACTTGGACTCCGATCGCCGATAAAATATATATTCTCTCAGTGCGGCCTGGTACCAAATGACCCACGGACCGGTGGTTGGTGACTGCTGACCTAAACCAGTCACACGCACACATATTGTTATTCTAAAAACATCAAATCAAGTTTGATTAGCTTGTCATTAGCTTTCTGACAAGGGGGGATATTGGGTACCTGTGTATATTGCTTCTAATGTTCTGACAGAAGGCCTCCTTGTGCCTGGCTGTGTAGGAGGGAAGTGTGGAGGAGGCTCGGGCTGCCCTCCGAGACGCCCAGGCCTGTTCGGAGAAGGCTCTGGCTGACGCAGCGGGGCGACACTCTGAGGAGCTGCGGGAGTTGAGTGGGCAGGTGGAGGCGGCACGGCAGCACCTCCGCACCTCCGAGGAGAAGTGCCTGAAGCTTAGCGAAGAGGCTGAGCACTTGAGGACATGTAAAGAACAAGCAGAGGTGAGAGGACAGCATGAATGACGCTTACAGCAACCAGGATGGAAACCAGTGCCGTGGAGAAGGTAGAGTTGCGTGACATTTGCTGACTAGCATCAGCGGACACATAATAGAAATAGCGGAGAAAATTGTTAACCTCTAAAATGTGGTCCATCACTCCTTCAAGAAAGTATAGCAGTTATCAAACTACCATGAGTCCCATGTGCTAAGAGTTGTGATGCAAAGTTAAATGGACACATCTAATGTTTAAGGAAACAGTGATTGTTCTGCCAGAGGGTGTCTGTCCAGGGCGTGGTCTCAGCCTGCTGCTGCCTTCACACTCGAACAAGTGTGGATCCTTAGTCCATTATCAGATCCCTAATGGTGTGCTAAACTGTCTTGGTACTAAGCTTAGTACTTTCATCAACATTACTACATTAACAATGAAACAATTACAGAAGAGAACATCAACAGACCGAGTTTCCCTTCCTCTTGCCTTGGGCTTAAAGCTTTGAGGTTAATTAAGTGTGCTTTAAATACACTTATTTTAATATATTTAGTTATCTTAGTTAGCAGAAATGCAATACGTTTGACATATATTACGGTTTGCCTACAAAATGGAGACTGCAAGGCTGTCAGAAGCTGAAACTATAGGAAGCCTGCAGAAGATCCCATATGTTTTACACTCTAACGCTGATTACCTCCAAGGGCCTCTTTCAGGTACAAAACCTGGAACCTGTTGTATTAATTCCCCATTCACATAGCACTGCATGGTTCAGTGTGTTCATGCGTGGCATAAAAGTTGGACATAAAAGTGTGGATTTTGTGCCTAATGTGCTGGTAGACCCTCCTCCAATCTATGGTCAGATCACATTGTGTTGATTTGCTAGCAGTGTTAGGAGATTATAGAAAAAGATTACATACAATTTTATGTTGCTGTGGCACTTTTGTGATTTTTTTTTTTTATTATTAAACTTGGATGATAGATGGCACCATGCAAATAAATCAACTACAGTCGGAGAACGATAGAACAGAAATGAAACTGGATAAGCAATTTTCTAAAAGGCCAACAAGTGTGTTAATCAAAAAAGTGAAACTTGAAGCATAGAACTGAGATTCACGTCAGGATCAGGTTTCTTCAAATGACTTGTTGCATTCATTTACGTTCCAAAGTAGGTGGTGATGGACAGATATCAGTAGGACACACTGATGTGTGAAGAAACATGCCTCTGTATTTATGGCCAGGAGTTTACCTGACACCTAAGGCATTTGACAACTAATAAAATAGCCACAATCATTTGCTGTTTTATTTCTTTAAAACACAGTTCAACATGGCAGGATATGTAATATTTGGCACATCATTATTTGATGAATATAATTTCATAACCTGTTTCACTCTCTACTACCTCTACCATTCACAAAAATAAATAAAACCTTCAGAGATTAATATAAAGGGGCTCACGCCTCTGTGTCTAAAAGGAACATTTACTGTATTATGCACAAAACTGGCACAATTAAGAATGAAATTCATCAACAGATTTTCAACCAATTAGCGAGACACAGTGCTACGTGGCCGCGGTGCTACCTGGTCGCAGGGACGAGACACCACAGCTGCAGCACTGTCCACTCTGTCTTCCACCAAAATGGAAGACGACCATTCACTGGTGTTGAGAGTGGAGTAATACCAGCATCTCGTGAGCACAGTGGTGTTGAGAAGAGTGGAGTAATACGAGTGTCTCGTGAGCACAGTGGTGTTGAGGAGAGTGGAGTAATACGAGTGTCTCGTGAGCACAGTGGTGTTGAGGAGAGTGGAGTAATACGAGTGTCTCGTGAGCACAGTGGTGTTGAGGAGAGTGGAGTAATACGAGCGTCTCGTGAGCACAGTGGTGTTGAGGAGAGTGGAGTAATACGAGCGTCTCGTGAGCACAGTGGTGTTGAGGAGAGTGGAGTAATACGAGTGTCTCGTGAGCACAGTGGTGTTGAGGAGAGTGGAGTAATACGAGCGTCTCGTGAGCACGGTGGTGTTGAGGAGAGTGGAGTAATACGAGCATCTCGTGAGCACAGTGGTGTTGAGGAGAGTGGAGTAATACGAGTGTCTCGTGAGCACAGTGGTGTTGAGGAGAGTGGAGTAATACGAGCGTCTCGTGAGCACAGTGGTGTTGAGGAGAGTGGAGTAATACGAGCGTCTCATGAGCACAGTGGTGTTGAGGAGAGTGGAGTAATACGAGTGTCTCGTGAGCACAGTGGTGTTGAGGAGAGTGGAGTAATACGAGCGTCTCGTGAGCACAGTGGTGTTGAGGAGAGTGGAGTAATACGAGCGTCTCATGAGCACAGTGGTGTTGAGGAGAGTGGAGTAATACGAGTGTCTCGTGAGCACAGTGGTGTTGAGGAGAGTGGAGTAATACGAGCGTCTCGTGAGCACAGTGGTGTTGAGGAGAGTGGAGTAATACGAGTGTCTCATGAGCACGGTGTTGAGGAGAGTGGAGTAATACGAGCGTCTCGTGAGCACAGTGGTGTTGAGGAGAGTGGAGTAATACGAGTGTCTCGTGAGCACAGTGGTGTTGAGGAGAGTGGAGTAATACGAGTGTCTCGTGAGCACAGTGGTGTTGAGGAGAGTGGAGTAATACGAGTGTCTCGTGAGCACGGTGTTGAGGAGAGTGGAGTAATACGAGCGTCTCATGAGCACAGTGGTGAATGAAGGTTCCTCTCCTGCTCATCATCTATGTTTGAATGAATTAAGCTGTGTTGATATCCATCCAGCAGTGTGATGGAGGTGAAATGATGTTAAACACACTTCATGTTCATGTCCATCTGTAGACTGGAACACAGCATCCTGTAAGTTGCTTAGAGTTTTAGTGCTTATAAGTGATGAGTATTGAAGTTATTTGTATTTATTTCAATCTTAAAACAATAAGATGATTTTTTTTAACAACAACAAAAAAAAACTATTTGCAAACCTAAACCATATTTCATAAAGAAAAAAAGTATTTCAAATGTGTTGCTAATATATGGAAATTGTAAAATCTGGAATTTAAACAGTAGCTAGTTTAATGTAGTTCATCAACTCTTGCCTCATAAGCACACCACCTTGCTTCAGACCATAGAGTAACAAAGCTATGTAGGATCTTCAAACTAGAGATGTTCAGAATTCAGCTGTGATGTTTTTAATAATTACATAATTGGAATATTAAAAACTTTTACAATCACATGCTGATTTAAATTAATAATGTAACTTTGCTACTTATTGGATATTCAGTTAACTATAAAAATGTTTATCATTAGGGTTAGTCATGAAATATTATTTTGAAACCGTTTTTCTGTAAAATGGTTTTTGAGTCTGCCTTATTAGCCATGTATTGGGTTGCAAATAGTTGTAATTGATTTAAAGCTTTGCTTTATGTGCAAATGTGGTTCTTTGCATCTAATCTGTTTCACAATTCTCGTATTCCATTTCATGTTGGTTGTTTATTTAAAGGAATGGTTTGGCAAAGGACCAAGTGTGTATGAGTGGCTCAAACTAAACTATTAAGAAATGTCCTACAGTCTTTGATCACTTTAAATGCATTACTGTAGATGTATAGCTCCAGTACAGAACTAAAGAAGCAAATGTAAGACCCTCAACATGCCCTCAACACTATATTTGGAGTAATTGGTGTAAAATTAGATTTTCATTCAAACCATTTCTTTAAAATAACTGATGTTGAATGATTGTGCTTCTTTTCCTTGTTTTCCTTGTTCTTGTTGTCTTTTTTTTGTCTTGTCATGGTGTTTTTACATTTTTTTAATTATCATAAACTTCCCATTCTTTTCCCCCTCCCTTCACTCAGTCGCTCTCTGCCGAGTTGGCTTTCTCCATGCAAGGGGCTGAGAAGCTTGCTTCTGAGATTGGGGAGCTGAGGTTGTTGTCTGAACGTCTAGCTAAGGAAAGGGACGCTCTTCAAGCCGAGAAGGAGAATATGGAGAAGCTAATTGAAGAGTCCCGTGTAAAGATCTCGACCCTGGGGATGGTTCAGCAACAATTAAGCAATGAGATGAATGAACTGCGCTCCACACGTGATCAACTGCATGGGGAAAAGTCATCACTGAATGTGGAGAAAGAGCACCTTTCTGAACAAGTGCAGAAATTAACCAAAATCCTGGAGGAAATAAAAGTTGAGAATGCTGTTCTGAAGGAGACTGAAGGGAAACACATGGGTCAGATTGAAGATCTGGAAAAGAGCAATGCACAAAACCAAGACGCCATTTTAAAATATCAGCAAGAGATCCAGAATCAAGAGACAAACAATACACAGCTGGCCCAAAAACACCTGAAAGCCTGTCAGGATAGGGACAGATTTCAAGAGGAACTTGAATGCTGTCAAGAGGAGTTGCAGTCCATTAAATCACTATATGTAAAAAATGCAGAGCTTGAAACTCTATTAGAATCTTTTGAGAATAAGAAAAAGGAGCTCTCCACTAAGAATGCTAATTTACAGGCTGAAATTGAAGATCTCCGGAATGACAACACAAAGGTCTTGGGAAGACTGAATACCACCATTTCAGATAAAGAGTCACTCGTGGCTGAAAAAGTAGAACTTGAAAGGCAGCTTCATGACACAAAGGCTGCTCTGGAAATATCTGGCAAGGATAACGCTGAGCTCCAGGCCTCCAAGAGCAGCTTCGTTCAAATGCTGGAGGAAATGAAGACTAGTAGGGATGTTGCAGACTCTGAGAAGCTTCTACATCTACAAGAGAAGGAAAACCTTTCTAAAAAGATTGAGGAACTTATGCAAAAAATTACCAGTTGTGACAAAGATAATGCTAGTCTCTTGGAGGTGCAGTCGAAGCTTAATGCAGAAATAGGAGCTGTCAGAACCGAGAAGGAGAGGGCAGAAATGGAACAACAGTTGCTGATCTCCAAAGTAGAGGACTTGAGTAAGTCTGTTAATGAGCTGAGTATAGAAAACAAAGGTCTGTCTGAGGAAAAGAATTATTTACAGCTTCAGGTTCAGGATCTTAAACTAAGTTCAGCTTCCGCTTCTCAGAAAGTTGATGAGTTGTCGTCTTTACTCCAGACGTTCACTGAAGAGAAAACCTTACTTGCCAAAGAAATCGAACTTTTAAAGGTCCAGCAGATGAAGAGTGAAGAGATCAAGTTAGATATGGTTGCTGCAAAAGAGCTCCTCACTTCCAAAAATGAAGAGCTTGCAAAGGAAAATGCCTGCCTGAGTTCTGAGAAGGCAGACCTTCAAGCCTCACACTGCTCTCTGCAGCAAGAGTTACCATCACTTCGCCAGAGCCTGGAAGCCAGTGAAAAACAGTGCTCTGAATATCTGGCTGAGGTCAAAAAGCTGAGAGAGTCTCAGCTTCAGTTGGAAGCACATCTACAAAACCTTCAAAATGACAGTATTAAGTTAGAAGAGAAACGCAGAGCTGCAGAAATGCAGGTGAGCCTTTTATCCAAAGCCCAGGATGAGATTGGCTGCAGTCTGGCTGCAGTTCAGGCTGAGAGGGATGCCCTGCGGATGGAGAAGGAGGATGCCAGCTTTATGGTGACTCAACTCGAGGCCCAAAACAAAAGTGCTTTATCAAAGCAGCTTGAGGTATTCTGTTAATAGCAAACATTTCTCAGACGCGCTGATCTCACTGCTGTTACACTTGTAGAGTTGAACTGCTTTTTGCATGCTGGCAGGCTTGTTTCGCTTTTCTTTGTGCTTGATATAAAACTCACTATAATCATCTTTTGGCTGCTAGTAACAAGGTGTTGTATCTACAAGTTGGGCTGGGGTTTCTCACTGAAAGACACTCACCACCAGTTATGCATTTTCAGGCTTGTCCCTGTTGTGTGGCAAAAAACCAATAAATACACAATTGAGAGGATCTTCCATTAGCGTGACACAAATGATTAAGGATTTAATTATTTTTTGTGCCTGTAGCTTTATGAACGTAGAATGGAGGATTAATTGTCAAATTCTCTTACAATATTGTTAATTTGCTTTATGGCATGACTAAAAAAAGTGCTGTAAATGCTACTAATGTTTAGAACCAATGATTGAGTGGGTTAAATTAGTCTGACTTGCGTTTCTTTCATAAGTCTGAAGGCATGCAAATAAATTTTAGGACAATGTAGTATAAAATACAGACATTAAGGCATATACCACCACTGCATTTTAACTGATGACGAGCTTGTCCTTCATCATGGTGTTTCAGGCGGCAGAGACTGCCGGACAGACTGCACAGGCTCTGGAGAGACTGACCCAGGAAAAACTGGTATTGCAAAAGGAGAAATTTGCAGATGAGGCTCTAATCCAGGAATTAAAAAACGCAAAACAGGAAATGGAGTCTCAGGTGAGTGCATAGGTAGAGCCAGGCTTGGGTGACTGATCTCCTGTTCCTGGACTATAATAGCAAGACTCATCATCTTATCATCAGTTGCATACATATGAAAGTGTACCTCAAAAAAGTTACAAACATTTAGAGAACAGGCCATTTTAAAGTTGGCACCAGTTGAAGGAAAAACTCCTTTAGAGGCTCTCAGACCAACCCCCTCCACATATTTAACATGCACGTTTACATTATCAAAAGAACAGTTAAGATCTTATGACTGGATATCTCCACTCCACCCATCCCAGTTCAAAGATGCAGATTCATAACCATATGCATGGCTTTGCATTTATACAGTTTCTCTTAATTCTGTCAGCATACAGAATTACACCTGTTGGGTCAAATAGGACAAGGCAATATTTAAAGCCCTTAAATATTTTGACAATAAAGAGAGAAGCACTCCGTGTTATTTTGACACTTTTGCTTCTTGTGTCTGGTGCAGATGAACACCCTGATGGAGCAGAACTCCCAGTACCATAAGGAGATGCAAAAATCCAAAGAACAGTTGACCAATGAGAATGAGAGGATCAGTGGCCTTTCCAAAGAAATGTGAGTGATTTTGTTCACAGTCCTGATTTCTCTAGTTTTGTATGTGGGTTCTGTGTAATGTGATTGTGAGTGAGCCCTAGAATATGCAGCATAAAGGTTGTGCATCAACTGAAGTGAAATGAAATCGTAAAAGTGAGGAGAAGTGAGAGCTCGGTCGGTGCCTGTCATCATCTCCATGGTCATCATCTCATGAATGTCCTGCATGTCTTTGTCTCAGTGAGGAGCTGAAAAGGGCAGCGTCTGAACAATCGCTGGCCTTGGAAGTCATGAAAAAGGAAAATGCCAAGCTGGCTGAAGAGCTCGGTGGCAGCCAGAAGGAGACTGACAGCCACCAAAAAGTAGGTTACTAGATGACCACACTTCAATTTTACTGCTGTTATCTGTCTGCAGTGTTTACAGATGGAAAGATTACGTAATGTGCTGTTTTTCCATCACGTTTTATTATATTTTACACTCACCGGCCACTTTATTAGGTACAGCTGTCCAACTGCTCATTAATGCAAATGTCGAATCAGCCAATCACATTGCAGCAAAACAAAGCATTTGAGCATGTAGACATGGCCAAAATGATCTGCTCCAGTTCAAACCGAGTATTAGAATGGGGAAGAAAGGTGATTTAAGTGACTTTGAACGTGGCATGGTTGTTGGTGCCAGATGGCCTGGTCTGAGTATTTCAGAAACTGCTGATCTTCTGGTTGATCTGGGGTTTACAGAGAATGGTCTGAAAAAGAAAAAATATCTAGTGAGCAGCAGTTCTGTGGTCGCAAATGCCTTGTTGATGTCAGAGGAGAATGACCAGACTGGTTTGAGCTGACAGAACGACAGTAACTCAAATAACCAGTCGTTACAACAGAGACATGCAGAAGAGCATCTCTGAACACACAACACGTCAAACCTTGAGGTGGATGGGCTACAGCAGCAGAAGACCACACCGGGTGCCACTCCTGTCAGATAAGAACAGGAGACTGAGGCTACAATTCACATAAGCTCACCAAAATTGGACAATAGAAGATTGGAAAAACGTTGCCTGGTCTGATGAGTCTCAATTTCTGCTGCGATATTCAGATGGTAGGGTCAGAATTTGGCGTAATCAACATGAAAGTATGGATCCATCCTGCCTTGTATCAATGGTTCAGGCTGATGGTGAATGTGCAGTTGTGTGGGGGATATTTTCCTGGCTCAATTGGTACCAATGGAGCATTGTGTCAATGCCACAGCCTACCTGAGTATTGTTGCTGACCATGTCCATCCCTTTATGACCACAGTGTACCCATCTTCTGATGGCTACTTCCAGCAGGATAATGTGCCATGTCATAAAGTGCTAATCATCTCAGACTGGTTTCTTGAACACCAACAATGTGTTCACTGTACTCAAATGGCCTCCACAGTCACCAGATCTCAATCCAATAGAGCACCTTTGGGATGTGGTGGAACGGGAGATTCACATCATGGATGTGCAGCCGACAAATCTGTAGCAACTGCGTGATGCTATCATGTCAATATGGACCAGACTCTCTGAGGAATGTTTCCTGTACCTTGTTGAATCTGCCATGAAGGATTAAGGCAGTTCTGAAGGTAAAATGGGGTCCAACCTGGTACTAGCAAGGTATACCTAATAAAGTGGCCGGTGAGTGTTTATATGGAATAATCCAAGTGATACAGTTTCTGTAAAACATTTGCATTCGTTATTCCTGTTATCATGACTAATAATGATTTAACTGCAAGCACAGTCTATGGAGATTTGCTCTCTTTGTGACATACCAGATTATGTAATGCTCGCATCAGAAGATGTATACGTGTTAAGTATAGGAATGTTTGCAAAGTTGATATTTTGTTAGATAGTAATTCTGTTGGGTTCTTTGTAGAATAATTGTGCATTCGCATTGGCAGTGCTGTTATAAAATGTGCAGAAATGTGTGATCAGATGTGATATTTGATATTTTGTCTAATTAAATAATTATGATACATTTTTTTGTAGCTCAAAGAGGAGTGGGCAAATCTCAACAAACAACTGAAAGACATGAAAAAGAGGTGAGACCAATAGTCTTGGGAGGTGAGACCAATAGTCTTGGGAGCTGTTTTAATACATCTCTAAAACTGGACATTTTCCAAGATTTTCCTTGCATTATTGTAATCTGCATTTGGGTTAAGTACTGACACTTGGTTACTCTGTAGTACTGAGTACTGAAGTTTGGCCAATTTCCCTGAAGATGGAGTTATCAGTATGGTGCAGTAGCATAATGATTATTTCTCACTGATTTCTCATATATATAAAAAAGAAAGTGGTTTTTGTTAAGAAAACTGAAACTGAGAACTGTTTGTATAATTGAAATTTATCAGAACAAAAAGTTTAGAATTTGTCCACCTTGTCCTGAAATACACGGCTGAAGGCTGAAGGAAGAATTACTTTGATATGGTTTTTGCTATTGTAGAAAGAAACTGTCAAAGAAATAATGGGTTGAACAATTTGCTAATATTTTGATATTGTAGATATTTAGTGCAATTGTTTTGTTGTAACTGTTGTTCCAGTGCATTCATATAAGCTTTTATCTATAGAATGAACAAAATTATAATTTTAAACTTGGAATCTCTCCTAGTAAATTTTTTCTCCTAGTAAATAATTAGTTGTAATTCTGTGTTGGCTGCACATAAAATGTAGCTTAAGTTAAATTTTATCATGATTTGTATAATGCTATAGCTATTTGAGTTATATATATTAAATATTAATTGATGACCTTCTACACTCTTTCAATAAGTTGTTTTCAAAAATGTTCCTGCGTGTGGCGGACACTACAAAGCCTGCAGTGCTAGTGTGCTGTTTTAATAAACCTGAGATGGGGGGAATCATTCAGGGCCCTGAAGGTCCACGCCTAACAGCACTACTACCACGTCAGTAACATGGTGGTAGTCACCACAGGGCTCTTTATTACTTTTAGAACTCATTGGACTCACTTCAGTGTAGTACAGTGACAATTATTTTTTAATATTGATTATTTGATTTTGATAAAAACATAATTTACTTGATCCCTGAATTTCTTATCTCAACAGAGAGAATGCATTAAAGAGTGAATCAGAGAAGGAGAAAACTGCACTACAACAATCTATCCAAAAAAACAGTGCCTTGATCTTGGAAAAGGACAGAGAATTGGAAACATTGAGAAGTGAGGTAAAGTCCTGTTGGTGTAGTACAGTGTGTACTGTACAGTCACTCCAATCTCACTCCATTTCACTCTCTGTCTTTATTATATACAAACTGGATTCCAAAAAAGTTGGGACACAAATTCACAATTTGTTTAGTGTCCCAACTTTTTTGGAATCCGGTTTGTATATACATACATACATACATTTGCTCTAATAAGTTCTATTAGATATATATAGAACAGTATATATATAGAACTGTTCTAGATATATATAGAACAGTATATATACTGGAGGGGTTAGGATTGTTTTTTCAAATATTATAATTATTATTAATTTAGTTGCCAGTGCTAAAACATGAGACTTTCAGTTTTTCCATCAGAGCAGTAGGAGTTGAGATGGGTTCAGGTTTCAGGGCAGTATTCATTGAATTGGTGCTAAACTGAAACTTTTTAATCTTTACATTTAGATTAAAATACACATGTATAACTGGCCACTAGGCCTGTCGTGATAATTACATTATCGACTTATCGTACGATAGTTTTTTTTTTTATTGTGATAATTTTGCTGATGTGGATAATTGGCCATTGGGTTTCCGCGCACATTTGTTTACATGAGAATAAACCCCAACTACGTGAGATTTCAGAAAGGCACGCAGTGCTGCTGTCTCGCTGCCCCCTCCCCCCTTAAGGGAAGACGAATCTGATCAGAGAGCGACATCTACCGGTTAGGAAATGAGTGCGGTACACAGAGAGCGTATGCGTCAATTACAGTGCCTTCACACACACAGGTGGAGATGTGTTAGCTCGCGAACATATTCGCGACCCCAGAATTTTTACCCGTGGCAGGACTTTCAAACAGCCCAATTTACGTGAAAACCGTCAAGTATAAATATAATATTATCGTTTATCGCGATAATTTCTGGGACAATATATCGTTCTGAAAATTTTGTTATCGTGACAGGCCTACTGGCCACTTTAGTTCTTGCTAAAACTGAAGACAATAACATAATTTGATGTCTTACTACACAATCCTATCAGTTCCCATCATCGGTACAGAGAAATAGCTTGATTTTAATGCCATAATTCCACTTTTCAGTGGTGCTTTGGGTGATTCATATTGAGAGTGCTGCACTGGGAGGTAAATGCTGGCTTCTAAAATATTTCCTTCACGGGTAGCGCTTGCAAAAAGACGTGCAGGCATGCAGGCTGCCTGAATGCCACTAAACTGTGACTAGCAGAGTCATTAAGATGACACTATTCACTTGATGTTTCCAATCAGAGTACTTGGCTCTGTTTGCTTTCCTCCCTAATTTAATGTTTGGTATTCTAAATGAAAAACCAAACCATTACAGTGTTACACATTTTCTCCCATTAAAAGAAAACAGATGTAGCAAAAGTAGCATTAGAGCAGAAGTAAACAGAAAATATACTCAAATCTATATTTATTTAATGTGTATGTAAAAATATTTAGTATTTACTTTAAAAAAATTGAATTGCATTTGTGGTGTTTACTGGTTTCTCATGACGTGTGGGCAGGTATCTGCACTTCATGAGCACAAAGCTTCAGTGCAGACCTCTGTGAAGTGTCTGGAGACTGATAAGCTTCAGCTACAGGAGCGACTCTGCGTCCTAGAGAGGAACCTGTCTGCAGCACAAGCCGCCCATCCTGGACACACCCCCTTAGGTAACTGTGGCCATACCCCCTTAGGTAACTGTGGCCATACCCCCTTAGGTAACTGCGGACAACGTTTCCAAATATTTCTATGGGGATAAAAACCTGTGTTTTGCCAGAAGTTTTGTATGACAGCAATGGTAGCTCTGCTGCTAATCCTCTAGATCAGTGGTTCTCAAACTGTGGTACGCGTACCACTGGTGGTACGCAGAGCACCCCGCGGTGGTACGCCAGATGAGCTCGGAAAATAAAAGATGCTTTGAGTTTTTTTTTTTTTTTTTTTTTTTTTTTTTTTTTTACACAACACATTTTTTTAATTAAAACAGAATTATGACAAGTCCTGAAATTCAGAAACTAAAAGGGATGACTCGTATTATTTGCGGAGAAAATGTCGCTAAACAGCTCGATCTGGTGCATCTTTCAAACGACACAGTCACTCGCAGAATTGATGAAATGGCGAACAACGTCAGACAAACATTGACCGAGAGAATTAAAATGAGTAAATGCTTCTCACTGCAGTTAGATGAATCCATAGATGTCGCAGATTTAGCCAACTTGCTCGTTTCCGTGCGATATGAGTATGAGGGCATGTCGCACGAAGACTTTTTGTGCTGTAAACCCCTACCAACACGAACTACAGGAGAACTACATTATAACATATGTGTGTAATGAGCAGGGTTGCCAACTTTCACGCATTGAGCGTGAGACACACGCATTTGACCGTCTTCACACGCCACACATCCGATTTCTCACGCCGACAAAAAAAATCTAGTTTATTTACCTCTGATCCACATCTATGATTCAATGAGTTACTAGTTCGCTCTGGCACCAACCACCGCGATATAATACTTATCTTGTGTCCATTTTACATCCTCCCGGTAACAATTTACGTTCGCTAACCCCCCGTCAACAACTTAAACTCGCCAAACAGCTTTTTCTTTTCTTTTTTTTTTTTGGGGGGGGGGGGGGGGGGGGTGGTACGTGGAGGTTTTTCGTTTGACAGTTGGTGGTACTTTGTGTAAAAAGTTTGAGAACCACTGCTCTAGATTATCTAGAACTACATTTTTCAGTTAATTTTAAATTAACTTAATTTAAGATGCATAGTTTTATTTCTGACTTTTTCCATATGTTCTTTGCATGCTTGCACAAACGTTCTCTGTGAATCATCTACTGTAATTTGAGTCATCACAGAATGTTTTTGTGGTGTCTGCGCTCAGCTGATCAGTTTCACTCAAAGATTCCTCTGTACACACATGACTTTGTTGTTCCCCAAGAGTTTTAGGTTGAAGATTAGTTTGGTAACCACTGATGCAGATTTTCCCCAGTAATAACATAGCGCTTGTTTCAACAGGTTCTTCTGCTCTCGACCAGACGAGGGAGGAGACAGAGACAGCGGAGAGTCAGGTGTTGAAATTAATGCCATTAAGTTTCTTTTATGGTGCTTAGATGCTTATTTTTCTGATCAAATTGCGTGGTTTTGGTTCCTCTTCACATCTTTCTTATACCGTAATATAAAGAGGTGTATATTTGTATTTGAGGATGAGATGTTTCAAAGTGCTCAGTTCAGTGATTCATTGTAGTCCAAGGGTTATGTTACCATTTCACCCAAACAACCATGTACCGTATTTTCCGGACTATAAGCCGCTACTTTTCCCCCCACGTTTTGAACCATGCATATAATGAGATGAGGCATTTCTGTAGATTTTTCTTTATTCGTTAGGGGGTGGAGCAGAAAGTTAAACAAAGTTGTAAATCAAAGAAGAAAGTGCTCATTTTCATTTAGCACATGCAAGCAGCAGGCACAATGGAATTTTTTTCAAACCAACATGTGTTGTGCTGAATTCCGACTCCCCTCGTTTGCACACGCATAAAGACGCTACAGATGATATTCCAGAGTTACAGTGATTATAACTTAGTTCATTGAGCACTCTAGTTTTGACCTAACTAGATATTTAGACATAATACTGCTGTAATACTGCGAAGTCATGTGGTCAGAGGTGAACTTCGGTATAGCCAGTTTGTATTTTATTTAAAATAATTAAGACCCTTTAGCCAGTGAGGCTTTGGACATAGATAATGTTGTGCTGTTTGCTGTGATGGATAATTAAAGTCTAGCTCGTATTTATGCATAGAAACATAAATCGACAATATAATCTGTAGCATCTTTATGCGGATAAACAAGGGTTGAGTCGGAATTCGACACAACACCGGCTGAAAGCCAAATCTGTTGCACGTGAAATGCTACAGGTACTGTTCTGAAACTGATCAGTTCAGTTAAATGTATTCAGTTCAGTACATATATGCGGCTTTTTTTTAATTAACTAACTTAATTAGAGAGAAAATACAGTTCCCTGGGTCTTTAACGTAACGTCGACTGCACTTTGAATTGTATGTTTTTTTAAAATATTGAAATGTAGCTCTAAACATACTGTGTGTTACTTGCTGATGGGTTACTTTATATCAGGAGGTGCCCAACTGTGGTCCTAGAGGTGTGTTAGATTAGACTTGATGAACAGGATCAGGTGTGTTTGATTAGATTAGACTGGATTAGCTGGATCAGGTGTGTTGTTCTCAGGGTGGATCTACACTCTGCAAGGATGTACATCCCCAGAATTGTACAGCATCCCTTTGTAATGCAGTATTGGTTTATCTTACAAATGAACAACATTAGTAGTGTGAGCATTTCACCATGCCAGTCAATTTAATATTGGCTGAGAAGCTACAATGCAGTAGTAAACAAAGTCTTTAAACCTGGCCAAACTAAAAAAAAAAAATCTTTAAAAAAATGTTCTATAAAACTTAAGATTCTGCATCAGAACTTTGCCCATTGCTTGATGGTTTTATTTCTTTTCCCATTTGTCCCACGAGCGCAGGCGAATAGCTGCGTCCCTCTAATTTCTTGTCCTCTGTTTTGTCTCTTCCTGTCCTTGTTCCACCTGTCTTCCTCGTCTCCTCCCCTCCTCCTTGATGTTGGCAATGCCTCCCTCAATCAGGCAGCGGTTTGTAACAGTGTCTCATCACTTCATTTCTGCATGCGTTTCACTTTCTTTTTTGCTGAGTGCTTCAGGGCTGCCAACTTTTAGCAAAATTGAGATTTTATTCCTTCCGTTCTCAACTGTGCTGTCGCTCAGGCAATAACAAAGTTGAACTATCATCGCCGTCACATTGCATTATTTTCACTTAGTGCTTCCCATTCAAAAAGCACTAGAGGTTCATTTCACATGGTGCAATAGTATAATGTAATCAGTTCCTCACTGAGTGTTCCCACATCAGAAAAGATTTGATACCTTTTACCTATTTGAAAACATGCCATAGAAATAATCCCATGTTAAATTAATCCTGTGCAAACTACCATGTAAATATTCTGAATTTTTTAAAGTTCACGTTTTCTGGATAAAACGCCTTCTTAATACAAGGACTGTTGGTTGGACGGTGAAAATGAAAGAAAGCTATGAAAAACAAAAGAAGCCATTCTTTGGACATTAGTGGCAGTTAGACATTGAAAATTGAAAAATGCTTAAACTCCAAGCCTTTGGATATCTCAGAAGGCACTACTAGATCATTTGTGAGAAAATGGAAGTTAGTCTTGCACTGCCTAGGCGACGCCGTCCTTTAAAAACGTTGTGGCCAAGCTAAGAAGTACAGTCGCTCAGACTATGATATCAAGAACTCTGGATATACCTGACTGTATGGGAGAGTGGCTGAAGAAAACAAGTATCATAGCACATAAGGAGATTGTCCAAAAAAGTAATCCAGCTAAAATGTGGGATAAGGTTTTGCGCTAAAATGTGACACAAATGGTGGTTAGTGGCCAAAATTAAAAATGTTACTTGGGACACATTCCCAGTGTTCTCAACAAACAATTTCCCAGCAGTGAAGTATTGTAGTGGCAGCATCTTGCTATTAGAATATATTTCCTTAGTGGGCTCTGGGCATATCGAAACAGGTGGATATCCAGGCAACCTACCTCAGGCTGTTTAAAAGCCAAGGCTTGACCTATCAGCAGGACAAACTTGACCTTTCTGCTGGACATTGATCTCCAAGCTTAAGACCAATGTGAATGTTCTACAAAGGTCAAGCCACATACCAGATGGCAGTCCAGTTGGCCATCTGTGGCACTACAAAATTAAGATCCATACAGATCATGCGTAAACTGAACATCCTACTGTGAAAAATGGATGAAAATTGCTCCCAAACATTGTGCAAAGCTAGTAGACTTGAAGCTAATTGCACCAAAAGGTGGTTCTACTTGAGTACTAGTCTTGGGGGTGGGGTAGTGGACGTTTTGGGGGGGTTTTTTTGTTGGGTTTTTTTAATAGATATACTGACAATTATTTTGATTTTTTAAATGATACTTCAGATTTCACAGTAACTGAAGTCATTGTTGTTGAGTGATTTTTCACACTCCATTGGAAACTCTGGTTTTACTTTTCTACATGACTACACCCAGTATGTTGGGTTACATTTTTTCCCCCCATATAAAATCGTATACTGAAACATGCTTACTACAGTTACCTAAGCAGTTAATTTTTTGTCTGTTTGCAACCTGGTCTGTCCAGTTCATCAAGTAAGCGTGTATGCATTGAGTCTCACTCACATTGCATGAGAGTTTGCAGCCCTCTTGTACTTTTTTTGTCTGTGTAGCTCTGGTCTTCTGTTTATCTATTTTGTATAAGCGTTATTTAACTAATCTGTGTACTTGTAATAATGTTCTGGGAAGGTAAGCAGAGGGTTGTATGTTCATATCAGATGAAAGACCTTGCTTAAAATGGTCCAATTTTTTGTGGATACTAGGTTCACTTTTTAATCCTCTACATTTTCTGTATGAGATGTAGGTAATTTCTGGAAAAAGTAATAGGATTGTCTTAATTGTAAACAATGTATATTTTGAGTTATTAATACATTGCAGCACATTAAATGAGCCCTCGAAGAATAAACTAGAAGGGCACAGAACATCATAATAGGTGATATTACTGGAAAGTACAGAAAACTTTAATTTTGGGCAGTATTCAACTGATGAGGGTTAAGGTAAAAAAAATAAAATAAATCGATGAGCATATCTATATTCCATACGTGCCTACATGTCCTCCGTCTCCAAAATGACACTACACCATATGTTTATTTCCAGTGCACACTCATTATACACTATAATCTTCTGAAGTTGTAGCCTTATTTTTCTTATTTCAGAGTCAGCTAAAGGTTACTAAAATAATTATTTGTATTGTGCAGTAGCAGCAGGATGTATGTAAAACTGACCAGAAGATGGAAAAGATTGCACATTTTATCATTTTCCATTGGCAACATTTGGTACAACTGCGGGAAATAGATAGCGCCTTTCAGATATATAGGCAGTTTGTCTACACTAGTATACAACAGGGTTATAAAATAACCTATGAAAAGTAAGTTACCAGAAAACTAAGTCTCAATGGTTTTTGAAATATGTCAATGATTTGCCATTGTTAATGAAAAAAATAATCCAATAGCTCATTGTCTGTACAGGAAATTTTATATTGAAATCTTTCAGGTTTATTTATCATCCCCTTTTGTGAATGGATGTGGGTGGTTTAAGACCCAGAGAATACATTTTAAAGTATGAAGTTAATTTAGCAAATGTTCAACTTGAAAGAAAAACATTCTTCGGCATTCAAAATATTTATTACATATATTTACATTGACAATTTTAAAAAATAATAATTCCTACCATTTTACTAAATGGCTTATTACCAAGTTAAGCTTGTTCATTTCAACACTAATCCATTTTGCAGTTACCAATAATTTGATTTAATATTTTTACATATTTTTAACAAGTGCTCAAAACTATTCTGTCCCTTCATTGCTCCTGTCTCAGGACTCATGAGAATTGCTATACTGGACTTCACTTAAATCCAGAATAAGAATGAAAATGCAATTTGTCTCTGGGGCAGATTGAGTTCTTGAACTCTGTGATCGTGGACCTGCAGAGGAAGAATGAAGATCTGAAGGCTAAGCTGGAGAACATGGCTGTAGCAGCGCTCAATGGGAACACCACCAACGAGATGGACAACAACGACAGGTGGATGTCCTTTCTTAAGTCTGATGAATGCGGCAGTGTTTACACTACTCATATCGGCTTATCTTGGAATATGCTAGTTTCTCAATAATGTGACTTGCATTTTGAACATCACATGCTGTGATCCTATCAATTCAGCATTTCCTGAAATCGATAAATATTTGTGGATGTATCTCATGTAAATTGTTTTACATATTCAAAAAATAATAATGGTTTGTACTTTCAGCTTCACGTTGTCTTTTCTGTTTGCAGCCTGGCTGAGGCTAAAACCAAAAAGAAACCCCCGCCACGACTGTTCTGTGACATATGTGACTGCTTTGACCTCCATGACACGGAGGACTGCCCCACCCAAGAGCAGACGCCCGAGTCCCCTCCACACACCACCTACCATGGCACTCCCAACGAGGAGAGACCTTACTGCGACATCTGTGAGATGTTCGGCCACTGGACAGAGTGCTGCAACGATGACCAGACTTTCTGAATGTACTCCCTTTTTTCTGAGCTTTTATACCTGCTATACCACACACGCCTTGAGTGACACATTGCACATGTGTGTTGATGTCTGTAGTGTGTGTGAATGGGTGTTCAGCTGTTTGCCTTGCCACTCAACAGTTCCCAATCCATTAAAAAGCATCAGTGGATTAAATGGTTCAAGTTGGTTACATGCTTTTTATATTCACTAGTTGAAAATTATATAAATTATCCTGATCTAAAAAACGGTTTAAAAGAAGAAAACACTTTTGCCTTGTCTTTTTTTTTTTAAACCTATGTATTAAAGCTGATATTGTGGCTTTTTGAGATGGTGGAAGGAATATATTTGCCAAGGATTTGAGTCTTTGACCTCTTACAGTCACAGCAAAGGTTATGTACTTTCTCCTGAATGTCTGGGTTGTCTAAGGCGCTACAGTCCTGATGCACTTTACTCCATGAACCTCTTCCCAATCTCCAGCTGTCTGAAGACTTGAGATGAACTCAGTGCTGTTTTTAGCAGTTTGTCTTTTGGAATATAATACATCTGTACAAAATAAATAAATAAATATTGTTTACGTTATTTTATTGTCCTTGGTTGATCTAAGTCTTGATTGTCATTACCAAAGCCTGATTAAATTAATCACAGAAAATTATAATTATAATCTTGCAACATTTGGCAAAACTGCAGGAAATGGGTCTGCTTCAGCTCAGAGTTTATGGAGGTTAATCGATCTCAAAAATAAAATGTAATATGCAAAATGCAGTGACATCAAAGAGATCACATTTACTTTGTTCAAAACTTGAAACTTCAAAAACGCTCCTTCTGAAAAAGACTAAAGCACGGGCGATTTATTCAGCCACAACAAAGCTAGCTTTTACTGCCCATCGTTTGTGGTTGTGGCTTTTGTGAACACATTCTTTTGTGGTCAGAGTTGCCTAATTTTGGCATACTTGGCTCTGGTGTTCTGAAAATTTGTGCTACTTCACGTCAGTGTTAGCGCACACCCATAGCGCAAAATTATAGACATCGATTCATGCTACTGTGTCAAAATGTACTACCGTAGCAGAATGTGCTTCTAGCATTAATACTGTAGGTATGATCATTTTATAGGCTATATTGGCTTATCAAAATGTGCTTCCAGCAATAAGAGTACTGATTATAAAATAATGTACTGATTATTGGAACGCTGTGCATAAGGAATGTCTTAGAAACCTACTATTAATGTGACGGTGCAAACGTCATTAACGTTACATGGTTATTTACTTGTATTTAAGAAAATAGCTTTAGAAATGTAAAATAGCCAAACAGAATGAACGTTAAATATTAAGAAGTGCTCGTTTCAAGGTCAATCAACTAAAACCACTTAGTGTAGGACCGAATAGGGGTCTCAAACTCAGCTTCACTGGGGGCCGCTGGAGGTAGAGTCTAATCCAATCTTCTCCAACATTAATAACAATTCAGAACATGAACAGTTCTTCAGAACATTGGCTCCTCTTTCTTCCTCCTACTCCTTGCTACCAGAGTGTAACGCGGTGTGACATAACCACTGCGTGAATAAACTGCGAGGCGGACCCAAGTGCTGGCTCGAACTGGCACAATAAGCCATGTCGTAAGTAGTGAGTGTGAGATTAAAGCACACACACGCACAGTGGCAAAAACACCAACGCAAAATGAAACTAACCGTGAACACTCGGTAGAAGATAGAAACAAAAACAACGCAGAAGACTCAACGCGTGAACTGAAACTCAACCGTAGACACTTGGGAGAAAATAGAAACAAAAACGATGCGGAAAACTCAACGCACGAAAAGCAAAACTCACCCGCAGTGAGAGGGGAGAAAAAATAAATAAAGGCAACTCAAAAGATGTGGAAAAAACTCGTCTTGTAAAAACAAAAGAAAGAACACCAGGGGAAGAATCTGGCTACAGGCAAAAACGCCACAACAAAACAAAACCTTCCCAAAATAAATGAATAATGGATAGGAAGAGAAACAGATGGAGGAAAACTTGAGATAGGCGCAGGAGTAACTCGAATAAGTGACAGGATTAACGAGAAACAAGAGAGAGAGGAAGGTGGCGAGACACCTTACACACAGCACAACGGCAGTGAAAGCAGAGAAGGGCTGAAGTCGTACCGGCATGACCAAAACGAATCAACAATGATCCGGCTTCACAAGCTTTCTTAAGAAGCCATGGCAACAGGTGAGACGGATCATTGCTGATTGCGTCGACTCAGTCTAGGGCTGACTCAAGTGCCTCTTGTGGAGGTAGAAGGTGTAGCATCCGAGCCAGCCCTGACACAGAGACCTGGCAGCGCTTCATCTTACACAGCTGAGCCACATCCGGCTTGAGGGACGAAGCAACTGAGACTCTCAGTATGGCTTGAAGATGCTCATCAGTAAGTTTGAACCGGAACTTTGACTTATTAATGGTGGAGAAGAGCTTTTCACAGAGATAGGTGCTTCCAAAAAGACACACGGTCCGCTTGAACATCTTGGAAAGCTCAGGGAAGGTGGGGGGCAATTCTCTCAAAAATTGTCCAAGGTTCTCTGCTTTTCCACTCACCTCCCTGAACTTGGCTTTGTGTTCAGAATTGCACTGCAGGTCCTTTGATGAGCTGTTCAAGTCTCACTACGTGTTCAATCTTTCTTTTGATGAATCCCTGGTCCATTTCTACACATTTGTGCAGACAACAGTACAGTAGGGGTGTGACAAGATCTCGTGTTTCGAGATCTCGCGAAACGTAACTCCGTGAGATTTGTGATCCAGCAAGAATGACGTGGGAAAATACAGGCATTACTATTGAAGATGCCCCTGCCACTTTCAAATCGTTTATTTGGCAGCATTTTGGGAACCCGGCGGAAATGATAAATGGAAAGAGAGTGACTGATAAGACCCGGACCATATTCAAACATTGTATGAAAATAATTCCG
This sequence comes from Brachyhypopomus gauderio, assembly GCF_052324685.1. Lineage (NCBI taxonomy): Eukaryota > Metazoa > Chordata > Actinopteri > Gymnotiformes > Hypopomidae > Brachyhypopomus > Brachyhypopomus gauderio. The sequence continues at coordinate 1,233,908 of NW_027506876.1, read as the reverse complement.
TACACCGCGACTAATACGAGCAGGATGCAGAGACATTTACAGCACCACCACAGCTCAGTACAACATATCTCACTTGAACAGAGGTAGCAGCACAGACATGTGAATCTCCACATCCCTAATATATATATATATATACTAGGGATGTGGAGATTCACCGATTCACATCGGTGAATCGGTACACATGTCTGCGATTCGACTGCACCGGTAGATTCAACGTGCATTGGGTTTAATTTGCGGGCGAATTCACGATGCATTGCCTCTAGCCTTTTTGCATCAGCAAAAACCATGATTAAATCGGGTGTTTTGTTTTCCAGTATCTATTCCTTATTCTAACATTTTCAGAGGCAACATATTTTTTATTGATTTCTTTTTTTTTTTTTTCGAGGCAACATAAATGCACCATCGTGTCCTCAGGTACTGACGCAAACACGCAGACGTACACAACAAAGATGGAGGGAAACGAGAGCATTAGCAACGACAAAGATATTTAATGCACCAAAAAAGACACACAAATCAAACGTGTGGCAATATTTCGGGTTTTTTAAGCGATGTGGTCAACTTGACAAGACGCACGCAATCTGCAAACAATGCCGTGGGGCTATCAAATACGTTAGTAGCACAACGAACCTGGCGACACACATGAAAAGACGACAAGGTGTGGACATCTCTGCGGCCGCTACCCCCTCGTAGGTCTAGCAGACAGTAGTGTTGCAGATCATAATATTCACTATGTTAATAGAGAGTAAAGTAGAATTGTGCTATTGAGTTAAGAAAACTGATGGGTTAGGCCAATACATCCTCAAACCTCAACTAACTGTATCGAATGATCACTTATCAAACCGAATCTTCATATAATAAGTCATATCGTTACCAATTATTTTTTAATCGCATCATATCGTGAACAGGAGTGATTTGTATTGCATCGTATCGACAAGGGATTTCAGAGTATCGCAGTTATAACACATCGGTGGCAGTGTATCGAGATGTACACTGCTCAAAAAAATAAAGGGAACACTTAAACAACACAATATAACTTCAAGTCAACCACACTTCTTTGAAACCAACCTGTTCAGTTAGGAAGCAACACTGATTATGAATCAATTTCACCTGCTGTTGTGCAAATGGAATAGACAACAGGTAGAAATGAGAGGCAATTAGCAAGACCCCCCCTATAAAGGAGTGGTTCTGCAGGTGGGGACCAAAGACCACTTCTCAGTACCTATGCTTTCTGGCTGACGTTTTGGTCACTTTTGAATGTTGGTGGACCTTTCACACTCGTGGTAGCATGAGACGGACTCTACAACCCACACAAGTGGCTCAGGTAGTGCAGCTCATCCAGGATGGCACATCAATGCAAGCTCAATCAATCAAATTTTATTTATATAGCGCTTTTTACAACAGTTGTTGTCACAAAGCAGCTTTACAAGTGCCGAGTCATTTGATATCATTTGATAAATACATAGATAATACTACTAGGATAGCTTTTCTACATCTCCGTAACATTGCTAAATTAAGAAATGCATTATCACAGGATGATGCGGAAAAATTGGTGCACGCCTTTGTTAGCTCTAGATTAGACTACTGCAATGCACTACTGTCAGGATGTTCAAATAGGAATCTAAATAAACTTCAAATAGTTCAAAATGCCGCAGCCAGGGTTCTGACCAGAACTAGAAAATTTCAGCATATCAGTCCAGTCCTATCAGCCCTGCATTGGCTCCCAGTTAAATTCCGTATTGACTTTAAAATTCTTTTATTAACTTATAAAGCATTGCACGGGCTTGCTCCTGAGTACCTTCAGGAACTTATTTCCTATTACGAACCCCCACGCCCACTAAGATCACAGGGTGCTGGTCTTTTATTAGTTCCAAAAATTAATAAGGTAACAGCAGGGGGAAGAGCCTTTTCTTGTAAGGCCCCCCAGCTTTGGAATAATCTTCCTAAATGCGTCCGGGACTCCGACACAGTCACAATCTTTAAGTCTAGGTTGAAAACCCACTTATTTAGTTTAGCGTTTGATAATTAATATCCCCCCTTAGATAAAAGTACAGATCCAGGGGTTCATAGACGAAGGGTTTTATGATAGACTGGGGCGCTGGTGCTGTCGTCCTGTCACTGCTCGTGGTCACTCAAGTTTGTTGACAGTGCAGTGGATGGATGCCATTGTCTCAAGCCTATGTTACCTTCTGGTTCTGCCTTTTTAGCTAGGCTGTAATAATTTAACTAAATGCCGGAGTTGCTGCCACACTCCGGAAATGTTTATAATTTTACCTGTCCTGTATATGTCCTCATACAGAGCTAATTTTCCCTGTTTCATTTCTCCACATGGCTGCCCGCCTGCCTGAGGAATAATGAGATGAGGAGACCAGCGATCCATCCTGGGCCAGCCACCTCCTGCCTAACCGGATGCATACATCATGATGGACATTATTACATATTTTTCCTTTTCTTTCTCTTCTTTCTGTCTAAATTGTTGTTGTTGTCATGGTGACCGGTGTCGGCCAGAGGAGGATGGGTTCCCCCCCTGAGTCTTGGTTCCTCTCAAGGTTTCTTCCTCATGCAAAAACTAGGGAGTTTTTCCTTGCCACTGTCGCCTTTGGCTTGCTCACTGGGGGCTAGGACTCGGCACTTGTAAAGCTGCTTTGTGACAACAACTGTTGTAAAAAGCGCTATATAAATAAAATTTGATTGATTGATTGATTGAGTCCTAGCCCCCAGTGAGCAAGCCAAGGGCGACAGTGGCAAGGAAAAACTCCCTAGTTTTTTGCATGAGGAAGAAACCTTGAGAGGAACCAAGACTCAGGGGGGGAACCCATCCTCCTCTGGCCGACACCGGTCACCATGACAACAACAATTTAGACAGAAAGAAATAAAGAAAAAGAAAAGATGTAGTATTGTCCATCATGGTGTAGGCTTATCCGGTCAGGCAGTAGGTGGCTGGCACTGGATAACTCGCTTGCCTCTCCTCATCTCATTTTTCCTCGAGCAGGCGGGCAGCCATGTGGAGAAAATAAAACAGGGAAAATTAGCTCTGCATGAGGACATATACAGGACAGATGAAATTAAACACATTTCTGGAGTGTGGCAGCAACTCCGGCATTAAGTTAAACTATTACAGCCTAGCTAAAAAGGCAGAACCAGAAGGTAACATAGGCTTGGGGGCATTCTGAGACAATGGCATCCATCCACTGCACTGTCAACAAACTTGAGTGACCACGAGCAGTGACAGGACGACAGCACCAGCGCCCCAGTCTACCATAAAACCCTTCATCTATGAACCCCTGGATCTGTACCTTTATTTAAGGGGGGATGTTAATTATCAAACGCTAAACCAAATAGGTGGGTTTTCAACCTAGACTTAAAGATTGTGACTGTGTCAGAGTCCCGTACGCATTTTGGGAGGTTGTTCCAGAGCTGGGGGACCTTATAAGAAAAGGCTCTTCCCCCTGCTGTTACCTTATTAATTTGTGGAACTAATAAAAGACCAGCACCCTGTGATCTTAGTTGATGTGGGGGTTCATAGTAGGAAATAAGTTCCTGAAGGTATTCAGGAGCAAGCCTGTGTAGTGCTTTATATGTTAATAATAGAATTTTAAAATCAATACGAAATTTAACTGGGAGCCAATGCAGGGCTGATAGGACTGGTCTAATATGCTGAAATTTTCTAGTTCTGGTCAGAACTCTGGCTGCGGCATTTTGAACTATTTGAAGTTTATTTAGATTCCTATTTGAACATCCTGACAGTAGTGAATTGCAGTAGTCTAATCTAGAGCTAACAAAGGCGTGCACCAATTTTTCTGCATCATCCTGTGATAATGCATTTCTTAATTTGGCAATGTTGCGGAGATGTAGAAATGCTATCCTAGTAGTATTATCTATGTATTTATCAAATGATAGGTCGGAGTCAAGTATGACGCCTAGGTTTTTGGCTACTGTGCCAGGTGTAATGGGATGGTCTGCAAGATTAAGCGTTTTGTCCTCATTTAGTTGGAAGAAGTTTAGAGACATCCAGCATTTAATATCTCTTACACAGGCCTCAATTTTTCCTAAACTGAGTTTGTCATCATGTTTGGCTGATATGTAAAGTTGAGTGTCATCAGCATAGCAGTGAAAATTGACACCATGTTTGTTTATAACTGTGCCCAATGGTAGCATATATAATGTAAATAATAGTGGTCCTAAGATGGAGCCTTGCGGGACCCCATATTTAACTATTGTACGTTTGGATGGAATATTATTGAGCTCTACAAACTGATAGCGATTTGTTAAGTAAGAATAAAACCATGAAAGGGCTGTGCCAGAGACTCCAACCCAGCGTTTTAACCTTTCTAGCAAGATCCTATGATCAATTGTGTCGAATGCTGTACTAAGATCAAGAAGCACTAACAGTGATACATAGCCTTGATCTGAAGCAAGGAGGAGATCATTTGTTACTTTAACTAATGCTGTTTCAGTACTGTGATGGGGCCTAAAACCAGATTGGAACTTTTCAAATATGTTATTCCTATGCAGATATAGGCATAATTGCTGGACAACAGCTTTTTCTATGATCTTAGATATAAATTATGTGTTTGAAATGGGTCTATAATTAGATAGCACAGTCGGATCAAGATTTGGTTTCTTGATCAGAGGTTTAATAATTGCTAATTTACATGATTTGGGCACGTGACCTATTGTAATGGAAGAGTTAACTATAGTTAGAAGAGGTTCAGTTACAGCTGGTAATACCTCTTTTAATAACTTTGAGGGAACTGAGTCTAGTGTGCAGGTAGTACAATTTAAGGAAGAAATTATTTTCTCTAATTCTGATTGTGGGAGTGGATGAAAAGCATCAAGTGTTTCTCCCGGTATGTAATTTAAATCAATATCAGCCAAGCCAGATGACATGCCAGTTGTATTGCTAATAAAGGGTTTTATATTTTGTCTAATATTCTCTATTTTATTATCAAAGAAATCTATAAATACATTACTAGTGAGGTTTACTGGAATCTGAGGTTCTGTGCCTGCTTGATTTTTTGTAAGTTTAGAAATAGTATTAAAAAGAAATCTAGGGTTGTTTTTATTTTTCTCTATCAGTGAGGCTAAGTATGCTGAGCGTGCTTTAGTGAGAGCCCGTTTGTACTCAATAATGCTATCCTTCCAGGCACTATGGAATACTTCCAATTTAGTGGATCGCCATTTCCGGTCTAATTTATGTGCTATTTGTTTTAAGTTTCTAGTTTGGTCAGTGTACCACGGGGCGAGCTTTTTAGATCTAGCTTTTTTATATTTTAATGGAGCTACTATATCTAGAGCTGATCTGCAGGTATTCTCTAAGCAGTCGGTTAGACTATCTAACTCTACTGGATCGGATGGCGAGTGGGCTAAAGCAGTTAAGTCAGGGAGGGTTTCAATAAACTGTGTTGCTGTTGATGAAATTATCGAGCGCTTTATACACTGCCGAGGAGACGGGCGGGTATTTATGTTAAGATTAATCTCACATTGGACTAAATAGTGATCGGAGATTGCTACGGTTTGCGGAAGTATATTTATATTATCTACGTCGATACCCAGCGTTAAGATTAGATCTAGGGTATGATTTCGATAACACAGGTCAACAGCATTTTTGGGGCCAAAGATATTTCAACGAATTTAGGGTAACTTTGGGGTGCTGATTCTGAATATGTCATCAGTTTTGCCAGATTGGCTCAAGTCTTTGAGATTTTTCGTGAAATGTGTAAAAAAAAAGACGTAATTGGCTACACGCGCATTAACTTTTTTATTTTATTTAAAATAGGCCAAATACACTTTTTTTATGAAGTCTGTTATGTTTCTTCTATGTTTTTGCAGTGTATATTCACCACAAATGTAACAGAATGTGTCTGGATCGTTAAGACAACTTCTTCTTGATGAGTTCATGCTTTTCACTGGAAAACAGGCAACAACGTAGTTAGTGCAAAAATCAAGCTATGAACAAACTTTTAGAACACTAATTAACAAAAAACTATATTGAGAACTGCTCAGTTCAAGTACTAATCCCAAGAAATTAATGAGATGATGCGTCGCATTTACCAACAAGTGCTATAAATAAGATACCAAAAATCTCAAAAACTTGAGCCAATCTGGCAAAACTGATAGCATATTCAGAATCAGCACCCCAAAAATACCCCAAATTCATTAAAATATTTTGGACACCAGTAAATTTTTTTTTTTTTGTTGACCTGTGTAATGTGTAGGTCCTACTACGTTTTGTTTAATGCCGACAGAGTTCAATACAGAGGTAAAAGCCCTTGTCAGTGGATCCTTCGCATTATCAAAGTGTATGTTAAAGTCTCCTACTATTATTATTTTGTCACTACATACTGCTAAATTTGCTGCAAAATCGGTAAAATCGTTTAAGAAATCTGAGTAAGGCCCTGGTGGTCTGTATACATTAGTTAGGGAAAATGTACTTTTATTTTCAGATGGACTAATTACATTAATAGACTGCATCTCAAATGAGTTTGAGATATCTAAGTATTTCTGATGAATTTCTAAACAATCACGATAGATTATACATATTCCTCCTCCTCTGCCTGACAATCTAGGTCTATGTATATAACTATATCCCACAGGAGTGGCTTCGTTTAGAGTTAAATAATCACCAGATTGAATTCACGTTTCAGTTAGACATAGAATATCAATTGTCTGGTCTGTTATAAGTTCATTCATAAAAACTGCTTTAGAGTTGAGCGATCGAATATTGATTAATCCAATTTTTAGATCGGTCATATAGGTTGTAATAATTTGATGTGAAGTCTGAATATTAGTTAAAAACTTAGGACGGACTATTTTCTTGTGATTTAGTTTAACCCGGGGCACAGACACCGTCTCAATCCTATGGGATCTTGGTGACGCCTCTAAGCAGCTCACAGACAGGTTTAGCCCGTTAGTCTGCGGCCTGGTCGTGACTCTGGTTAGTCAGCAGCTCCTAGTGCTACACTGCCCACTAACTAACAGACTACGGGCTATGCTGCAGGATAACAGGGCAGCGCCATCCCAGGTGGGGTGGACACCGTCCCTGCCTAAAAGACCAGGCTTGCCCTCGAACTCTTTCCAATTATTAATAAAGCCCACTTGATTTTCGGAGCACCACTTGGACATCCAGCGGTTTAGCGATGTGAGCCTGCTGTACTGCTCATCACCGCGCCGCATTGGGATGGGACCAGAGCAGATTACGGCATCGGACATCGTCTGGGCTAATTTAACCACCTCTTTAACATTAGCCTTAGTCACCTCTGACTGCCGCAGACGTATATCGTTGGCCCCTACATGTAGAACTATCCTAGAGAATCGTTTATGGGCTAACAGTCTAAGGTTGCCACTAATGTCCGGCGCTCTGGCTCCCGGTAAACAGCTAACTGTAACCGCTGGAGCCCCTACAGGAATAGCGATTTTCACGTGTCGGACTATAGAGTCTCCTATCACCAGAGTCTCCTCAGCGGGTGTAACACTGAGCGGGGCAAACCTGTTGGACACGTGAACCGGGGAGTGGTGCTCTGGTGGGCTAGCGCTAACGTTAGCGGTAGCTGCAGCCCTCGCTCTCCGACTACGCCTACGCGTCCACAGCTGCTACAGACCCTGTCTCTCTATCCCTCAATAATGAGTGGATGCGGCGCTCTAAACTTTCCACTTTCGCCACGAGAGAATTAACTAGTTTGCACCGCTCACAAATACTATTACTATTACTGTCGGTGGCGAAAGGGTCTAGACTAAACATGCCACACTCCGAACAAGGAAACAAACCAACACCAGCCATGAATAAATCAAAACACTTACCGTGTCTAGCCGATATATAAGCTTACGCTAGCTGATTTGTGAGGGCAGAAAGTTGGTCAGCGGCCGGAATAAAACCTGTAAAATGTATCTAGGAAGGCAAAAGGTAAAGATTAGCACGTAAATATATTATTATACTTTAGAAAACAATTTCAAAATTCGCTCCGCAACAGCGTCGGCAGGAAGCAGCGTCGGTAGGAAGCAGCGTCGGCAGCACTGTGGCAAGCTGTGGGAAGGTTTGCTGTGTCTGTCAGCGTAGTGTCCAGAGGCTGGAGGTGCTACCAGGAGACAGGCCAGTACACCAGGAGATGTGGAGGAGGCCGTAGGAGGGCAATAACCTAGCAGCAGGACCGCTACCTCCGCCTTTGTGCAAGAAGGAACAGGAGGAGCACTGCCAGAGCCCTGCAAAATGACCTCCAGCAGGCCACAAATGTGCATGTGTCTGCTGTTACGACCCCATGGGTCCCCTTCAGGTACTAGTCTGTCAGTGCACGGGCAGGGCTGGGTCTGATTGGTCTAATTAGATAATTGAGTACACCTTGGTGGTACTGTTTATAAGCTGGGGCTTTTTCTTTCCGGGGGGAGGCATTTATTTTCTTTGTTTGGCCACGTTGTTGGGCTGCTTGATTTCTCCTTCTCTCCCTCTCCTACTTTTATCCAACCTTATCCTTACTCCTCTACATTGATCACTTACTGACGCACTCAGATACACCCACTTAACCACCACTAACATATATTCATACCCTAGACATTTTTGGAATTGACTTATTAAAGATTATTTTGATACTTGAACCCTGTTGTTGTTCCCTTCTTATGTTGCGGCGTGTGGACGAGCCCAGGCCGTAACACTGCACAAACGGTTAGAAACCGACTCCATGAGGATGGTATGAGGGCCCGACGTCCACAGATGGGGGTTGTGCTCACAGCCCAACACCGTGCAGGACGCTTGGCATTTGCCAGAGAACACCAGGATTGGCAAATTCGCCACTGGCACCTTGTGCTCTTCACAGATGAAAGCAGGTTCACACCGAGCACATGTGACAGACGTGACGCCGTCGAGAGCGATCTGCTGCCTGCAACATCCTTCAGCATGATCGGTTTGGCAGTGGGTCAGTAATGGTGTGGGGTGGCATTTCTTTGGAGGGCCGCACAGGCCTCCATGTGCTCACCAGAGGTAGCCTGACTGCCATTAGGTACCGAGATGAGATCCTCAGACCCCTTGTGAGACCATATGCTGGTGCGGTTGGCCCTGGGTTCCTCCTAATGCAGGACAATGCTAGACCTCATGTGGCTGGAGTGTGTCAGCAGTTCCTGCAAGATGAAGGCATTGAAGTTATGGACTGTCCCGCCCGTTCCCCAGACCTGAATCCGATTGAGCACATCTGGGACATCATATCTCGCTCCATCCACCAATGTCACGTTGCACCACAGACTGCCCAGGAGTTGGCGGATGCTTTAGTCCAGGTCTGGGAGGAGATCCCTCAGGAGACCATCCGCCACCTCAACAGAACATAGTATTCTATGAGAATATTTCATTCATTCAGATCTAGGATGTGTTATTTGAGTGTTCCCTTTATTTTTTTGAGCAGTGTATAATAATGTCTCAATACAATATAATATCTCAATGTATTTATGACATGCATCACTTACATCAGGGATGTCTGTCACGTCCAGCCCCTCCCTCCTCCCTGGTCCCGCCTAGCTCCCCGCTCCCATTTGTTCCTCCCTCTGTCTGTCAAGCCCTCCTCGTTAGCACACCCACACCTGAGTCTCGTTTCACCATCCAGTTCTGTGTATAAAAACCCCCTAGTGTGTCACTCCCGTGTCGGTCTTTGTTTGTTGTATCTGCCATGCTCCCCTCCAAGCTCAGTAACCTGTGTCTTCCCTTCGTTTCCTCATGTGCCGATATGGTTAGTTCTGTCTTTGTCTTCCCTGTTGTGATTCTCTGGTTTCTTTGCCTATTCAGCTAGTTGTTTCTTGTTAGTTTGATCTTCCATTGTATTGTGTTTCTTGTCGTTAGTGGGTGTTTGTTATTAGTTCGCTCGTTGTCTGTTAGTTCATGGTTTGGTGTTACTTGTTACTAGTCAACCCCTAGTATTCGTGCTTTATTTGTGTATCCCCTCTCGTCATGTTTGCCTGGCCTGTTGAGTTATGTTCTCGTGTATAGTCTGGTTTTTAAGTTGTATTGCTTACCCGTTTAGTAGTGTCTTCCCCTCTGTGTTTAGCATAGTCCCTTTCTGTCTGTTGTGGTGTGGTTTAGTGTTCTGTTACCTTACACACAATAAATATTCGAAATCCTGCAATTGCATCACTCCCGCTGTTCAGAATCGTTACAATGTCAAAGTCAAATACACCGAGGGCCAAAAAACCAAATTTGCTACAAGCCGAGGGCCGGACTGGTTCAATGTTTATTAAAACATATTGAAATGATTGCACATAGCCTATTGAACAAACGCCTAATACAGTGTATATTATTTAATGTTTAAATGAATAAAGCAATATTTTCTTATGGATCTGTCAGTAATTTCAAGTGAAAACATTTTTCAACAAGCAAACAGATAAAAACAAACTTCCTTCAAAGAAAACATGTCCTGTACATTAAATGAATAAAGTAATAAAGGTTTGAAAAGTGCTGGAATTTAGGCTAAAGTACTTGAAAATGCTTGAAATTGTAACTGCTTCATTTCAAGACGTTAAGATTGGCCATTTTGAAAATAAACCACCATTAAATAATGTGAATAAAAAAGCGAATTATTTCGAATCATTTCGACTATATGTATAAATATTAAACTTAAGTTTAACTGGTGCGCGCAGTTACAAAATTCGAGAGGTGCACGACCTTGCGAATCGACAGCGTGCGACGCCCTCGCGCACGGGCGGAGCCACTGCGATTACGTCATTTTCACCGCGCAGACCCTCGCCGCTTGTGCGTGCTGCAGTGACTTCGTGGGCTACCGTTGCATTGTGGGGAATGTAGTGTTTGTGCGTGCAAAACACCATCGGGCGGCTGTGGCCTGCGGGCCGGTTCTAATAGTAATTAAATATCATCCAGGGGGCCATAGATAATCAATTTGCGGGCCGGACCTGGCCCGCGGGCCTTGACTTTGACATATGTGACTTACATGATCAAAAACAAGAATTGCTAAAATTTGGAAAAAAGATTTCCAAATATTTTACTCACAGCATGGATCAACAATTTCTCATACAGCCATCTTGTGTTGTTCTCAGTAAGGACAGGGAGGTCCCAGGCTCTGGCCAATTCCTGGACACTTGTTTTATCCAAATCTGAGAGTTTGGATTCCCCTTCAAGCTTTAAGACACAGGAAAGAAAATGGAGATAGAAAAAGATCTGTAATCCCAGATATTTTGTGCAACAATGGGCCCAAATAAGCTCACTTTATACTCAGGATTGATAGCACAAACAATTTAAATTTCATCTAACATGAAAAAATGAAGTTATTTCAAATAATCATACAAGCCTGATTGTTTCTCTGATGTCCAGATCTGGACAGTCCTCTAGTGTAACAGTAGTGTAACAGGACTACCACCGAGCAGGACATGAAAAACAGCAGGGCTGAGTCCTGACATGCATGGCCCTCCATGAAGAAATGAGTGGCCTAACATTCTGCCTGCCACAATGAACATATCACTTTCCACAAGAAAGTGAGAAGCTGAAGGGACTAAATGGCCAGACTCTCCTCCAAAAAGCCGCGTAACACTGGAATTTGCTATACAAGACATTAAAAACAAAAACAAAAAATGCATATTTTTTCTTTATGCAGGTAAATAATGACAACTCCCTAATTTATTTTTTATTAATGGGAGTGTGAATGGTTTACAGACTGGTTAGCACTTTAGCACAGATGGGAATGAAGACACCAATTCCCCATCAATATAGACATTATGCTATATATTTTGTAAAATCCTTTCAACTTTCAGCAAAAACTACAACTACATTTCAATAAACTTATGAAAACACTAATTAAAATTGCATTATGCACCATAAAATAAGCATGATTTGATTGCCAGTGATTGATGCAAAATTGATGCAAAACCCAGATTTCAGCTTTTCCAAACAGGTTGAGAAAAAATAGCAAGTTACCCCCTGTCCAACAGCAGCATCTCCTGTAAAACAATGTAAGGTTTCATAATAAATATAAAAGAAATTACTTTCAATTGAAATGTTGGGAAATGGTATCTTGGGGGTACCTTCAAGTCTGCAATTCAGTGGTCGTGCCCATTCCACATTAGGCCGTTTATAAAATGAAATAAGGGCCATATCCTGTTCAGCAGGACTACTTCTTATGTCCATGCTGAGAAGTAATGGACTCTTGTTTTCATGAAAACGAAGAAAGTTATTTGCACGAGACATGGCCCTCATAGGGTCACTGATACTTAACCAGTCTAATAAGAGAGAGAAAACAAAGAAACCATTAACATGTAGATGCAAAGCAAACCATTAAGCCTTAACTACCTTTACCCATTTATTAATATAAGTGAGCAGCTAATATACTCTGGTATTCCATAATGCTGAGTTTTGAAAATGGTGCTGAGAAAATTTATAAAATTGGAGTAACATAATTATGTATGCGCTACCTGCTGAGCAAGCTTTTTAAGCTGACGGTGTTGTGCATGCTTTGTAACAATATTTACTGCACTGTAACACTACTTTTCTTTAACACCACTGCTACTCGTAAGCAGCACCTACTGTGAGCAGTCCTACTGCCCAAACCTGATATACTGCATATGAGTAATTTGCTCCTGCTCTACTGGAGTCTTTTCACACTGTTTTGGCAGCAAATAGAATGTGACATCAAGTGGTTTGGATCTCTTGGCTGGTATGAGGTTTGGTGCAGGAAATCGCCTCTTTCCTCTGCTCTTCGTAAAAATACCTGGGAATGACCTACATAAAATAATATTAAAACATAGCTGTTACGATTGCAACAGGCAGGCATGACGCAAGTGCAGGAGGATTGTAATTAGAATGTGAATTTTAAACACAAGGGAAGACTTAGTAACAGGGAAACGCTATAAACGGGAACCACACTGAAGCAAACACGAAAGTTAAATGGGAAAGAATAACTAGAGACTATTTTAACCAAAGACGAGGAAACATTTAACTTTAACATTTAACAACTACAGTAACTGAACACAAAAAGGACGAGGAATAGACAAGCGAGATAACTGTTAAATCAGAACATAAACACAATCAACACTACCAGGAGAACAACAGATAATAAATGGGAGGTAACTAAACATGAAAGCGAAACATAAAACACGGGTAAACAGAGAATACGCAACTACAAGCAGAGAGGGGGCACGATGGGAACTAACGGGCACGGAAAGGACTAGACAGCACGGAAAAAGGGAATAAACTAAACGGAGAGAAAAAGGAGGCAAACAGAGGCAAGGCAACATGGGGTACTTACAACCAATGACCAACAACAATAGACAGGGCAGGGGAAACTAAATACACAGAAAGGGGGAAGTGAAACGAGACACAGGTGGAAACACTGAGGACAGGGGTGTGACAGACAGAAGGAAACTATGGAGACGGGGAAACAAGGAGGGACAAGGTAGGAGGGCGGAGTTGGGCGTGACAATAGCCTTTCATTAGTCACTTTAAAAGACGACGATATAACATCTAAAAACACTGTCGTGCGTGTTTTGCACGATACTCTAACCAGATACAACAATGATCAAGGCCTTTGAAACCATGACATTTCCCCCATATTTATATTAGATTCCCATTACACGTTAGATCTTTTTATTACTACAATTTTATACATTTCACTGAATGGTCATAAAACATTAAATATTTCCTAACAAGTTTTCTAACTTAGATTATAATGTTTGTTATATTGAAAAGAAGAAGAATGTTCAATACAACTATAAAAATAACTACTGACTATAAGTAACAGGTGGAATTTTGTATGTACACATTAGAACTTGTCCTTTAATATTTACCTGGACATTTCCATTTGGACAGATGGTGTTTCTGGCTGAAGGACAGAATGGACACTTCCCGCTTCTGTTCACTGCAGAATTGCACCCAATATTATTTAACATCAATTAGTCAAAAATGAATATGTATCATTAAGCCATACTTACATGAACCGAATTTTAATACTAACCCCATATCTTGATGGGTGATATCCAAACTCGCTGTACTTTCTCTTTCAGATGCTGTTAATAAGTTCAATAGCCTTCGAGCTGATTGTACAATTTCAGACTGACCACTCTGTAATCACAAATACAACACAGATAAGAAATAAAAAAAGAATATTGCACACCAACAGTACAAAGATACATAGCATAACTGTAGTAACAAATAGTTTGGACAAAACTTTCCTCTCTGTAGGTTAAATACTGTGGGTACAGTGAAATATATGGTTACTATGTTCTTAGCTGTTAAACATTAACATTTAAGAAAAATCCTGCAAATGAAGTATTTAGTCTAGAAAATGATAAAACTGACGGACAGGCACACAGCTGCTACGTTGGCTACATAGACAATGTTGGCTACATAGCTTTTTTGTCGATTTTGGCGGGAGGAAAACTAGCGGGAGCGAAGCTGATTACTGTGCATAATGAACCAGTTCAGAAGGCAAACAGCTAATCAACCAGAAAGGAAGTAATAAACGAATATATGATATATTTATCATAAAATAATTAAAGCACAAGTGTGGACTGACGGACAGGCGCACACATACGCAGCTACGTTGACTATATAGACTACGCTTTTTAATCAATTTTTGTCAGAAGAAAAACAAGCGGGAGCGATAATCATGCACTGATTTCCCTGCATAATGAACACAGCTCAGAATGAAAACAGCTAATCAACCAGTAAGGAAGTAATAAACGAATGTAATGATTTTATGATAAATATAATATAAAGCACAGTGTGGACTGACGGACAGACACACACATACGCAGCTAGACTATGCTTTTTGAATAACGCCATAACGCGCTTCAAACACCGCCGTCACGTGACCAGTGGAGCGTAATGTGATTGGTTGGATGTTGGTTCGATTGGAGACTTGAATCGATTGCTCATCCTTTGTGTCCCGGATGTTTACTCTGAATATTTTTGACCTCATATTTTAGCACGCGAAATTTTGCACGTGTATTTTGTGAGCCAAATTTGGCCAATCGAATTCGAGCAACTTGAAAAAAAATATTTTGAATTTTTTTAACGCTTGAATTTTTTTCCATTGTATTTTATTAACCATGAATAACAAAAGTTCAAGCATTAAATTCAAAAGCAACAAAATTCAGATGCATAATTTCAGTGCAAAAAAAATTCAGAGCTTCAAATTCAAGGGCAAACAAATTCAGTGCTTCATATTCAAATTCAAAATCTGATGAGACAGATTTTCTTCCATAGTTCTGAGACATGCCGGTATGTTGCTGAAGGTGAAGTACCAAGGTACCAAGAAGTACATCCGATTACAAAACAGATCATATGTTGCTAGTCTTTTCCTGTGTAAAATCATGCTAATCAACTTGGTTAAGTACGGTAGGTCCAGCCAGCTTTAACCGGCTCAGAAAATAATTACCTATAATGTGATATAAAACACCAACCAACACTGGCAATAAAATACACACTGAAGCCTACTTTGACGTAATATATCAATTAAAAACAAAACCATGTTGCACTCTGAATTTACCTGTTCCATAATGACCACTGGCCGTTTCGATCGATGGTGCCGGTGTTACAGTAAATTCAGTTCCCCCTACAGTGCGCATGTCGATACAGTGCGCTGATTATCTGTATCTGTGTATAATCACTTCACACAGTAACATTTGAACTATCTGTACCACCTTTACACTGAGAACACAGGGGGGACAGTTTTTACCAGAGACTGGAAAATTTGGTTCCCCTTGTAGAATAAAGCTGGAGCAGATAGTATTAAAGTTACTGAGGAAAATGGTAATCAGTTTATCAGCATCAATAATGTACCTTAAATACACTCCAGCAAGGGGAACTAAATATCCCAGTCTCTGGTATTCTACAAGGGGAACTAAATATCCCAGTCTCTGGTAAAAACTGTCCCCCCTGTGTTCTCAGTGTTAAAGGAGGTACAGATAGTTCAAATGTTACTGTGTGAAATGGTAAAAGAGATATAGTTTATCAGCATTATTAATTTATATCAAATCTACCCCACCTGTAATAAACAGAGGGGGAACCACTTTTGTCAGGTTCTGGTTAAATGTGTTCCCCCCTCTTTTTTCAGTGTAAATTATGTAAATATATACAGTAAAGTTACTGTGTGAAAGGGTAACAGATATATAGTTTATCAGTATGATTACTGCAGCTGAATATCCACGCTAGCTGAACTGTGTTGTGTTGAAACACTGTAAACAATGCTATGGATTAAAAATATAAAGTAAGAAACGTTACTACTGTAGAACTAAAACGTAAATGCATTCCAAACGGTGAAACCGTTTCCAAGATGCAATTATAACAGCGAATGTATATGAAATAATACTACAGACTCATTACTGTACCATATAATGTAGTTTATTCATATCAGCAATAATTCATTCCCAATACACAATCCTCACTGGAGTCTGAACAGAGTAACATAGCTTTATATAAACGCTATAAAAGATTAGACCTCAATGAAACACTTTGGATATACGGAGTGGGAAACGAAATGAAATCTAGCTCATCTTTAATATTAAAACCTGTTATAACAACATTCTTGTGCTTTTAAGTACGAGTTTATATGGATCTATTTCACAAACTGTGAGAAACCGCTTACCCGGAGGAACAGAAAGAAATACAAGAGCAACGAGAAACACGCAGAGCCCGTCTGGCCTCCCGCAGAACTACGTCATGATTTCGACATGCGCACTGTGGGGGGGGGGGAGAGGGGGAACTGAATTTACCGTAACACCCGTAATCACCTACCAAGCCTTGTTCTGTGTTCTAATATAGGAATTTCGAGGAGCGCTTGAACGCAGCCAGAGTTGCCAGGTTCGCGGTTTTCACGCCAAATTGGGGTTGTTTAAAAATTCTGGGGTCGCGGGGTGCGGTTTTTTGGGCTACTTTTGAGTTGGCAGGGTTGCCAACTTTTGACGTTCGCTTGGAGTGAGATTTTAACCTGGAGCCGGTGGCGAGTGTACTTTGTTGAGCGGGGGGGAGGGGGGGGGGGTGAACGTAAAATGGACACAGATTCAGTGTTATATCGCCGGTGGATGGCGCCAGAGCTAGCGAACTAGTAACGTATTGAATCATATATGTGGATCTGAGGTAAATAAACTGGATATTTTTTTTCGGCGTGAGATATCGGAAGTGTGGCGTGAGAGCGTGTGAAAACGGTCAAATGCGTGTGTCTCACGCTCAATGCGTGAGAGTTGGCAACCCTGAGTTGGGCTACCACGGGAGTTACAAGTCAACACTAAGAATCGATCGCGATATAATACTTAATTTGTCTCCACACTCGCCACCCCCCCCCCCCGTCAACAACTTTGGGCTTTGTGCTAGTTTAGGCTGCTGAAGGGCGGGTTTTACACTGACTTTGTGCGGGATATTTTTGTAGGACCTGGCAGCCCTGAACGCAGCACTTGCGACTTTGGTCTCTTCACGTAACACTTCGTTGCTTCGCCTGCTCCACAGCTGACGATACCAACGAAACCTGGGTAAGTCCTCTAGTTTACAGAAATATACAAATTATTCCAATGCTCCACAGCTTTGCAAGTTTGTTTTCAGTAAAAAAGTTTCAAGCCATCACTTGTATTTAGTAGTTTATAGAAGTGCTGTTAATTAAGAGAAATAATTACGTTTTTGCTTTTACAGCAGATCACGATGAAGCAGGTACTTAAGAAGTAGTAAACGTGAGCAATAGTGGTTGACTTATTAAACCTGTTAATCGATTTATTTTAAAATGAAGCAATAATATGTTGAGTAATTAAAGTAATGGCACGAGCCTCCACAGGGTTGCCAACTCTCACGCATTGAGCGTGAGACACACGCATTTGACCGTCTTCACACGCTCTCACGCCACACTTCCGATATCTCATTTACCTCTGATCAATATCTATGATTCAATGATTTTTTCCCTTGATGTTCACCCACATTTATGATTCAATTCAATCTATGATCGCCAACCACCGGCGATCGATAGATCGCGATATAATACTTAATTTGTGTCCATTTTACGTTCGACGCCGCCCTAATAACTGGCCCAGATAAAACAAGATTATGGAAAGACTTTTTCCATAATATATACTAGAGATGTGAAAGTTACTGTCCGTTCTTTGGTCAAGGTGTTTATCAGCATTTATCCTCATTTTAGAAGGGACACATAAACCTGGTTAAGGTCTTAAACCTGGTTGCAGAGATGGTTATCTTCTCTGCATGTTTTGTTGCTTAATG
This sequence comes from Brachyhypopomus gauderio, assembly GCF_052324685.1. Classification (NCBI taxonomy): domain Eukaryota; kingdom Metazoa; phylum Chordata; class Actinopteri; order Gymnotiformes; family Hypopomidae; genus Brachyhypopomus; species Brachyhypopomus gauderio. Next base: position 1,215,730 of record NW_027506876.1, on the reverse strand, counting down.
GTTATTAACAGTATGTCCTTGAAACTGCAGCATGCAAAGCTTGTTCTTATAGAAGTCCAATACAGACCCAAACCAAAAATTAACAATCAAGGTAATGAGATGTTAAAATGTTACTATCTGAGGAGTAAAGCTGGAGTGGGAGAAATGAATATTTGTTTCTGTCTACACTAACCTGGGCTACAGTAGCATCACGTAGCAATAGCGCACTGAGGTTCTCTTTCTCCTCCCTCATCTCAAAGCAGTAGGCATCAACATACATGAATACTGGCTCATGGCATCTATATTAGTGTTGCAAAACATCTGAAAATACATTTTCCTATTTCCAGTGCTTCTCTCAGATACACATAGTGCCTACACTCTGAACATTTGAACTTGCACAAACCCCAGTGGTGCCCTGACCGACAGTAAGTATACCTACAACATGACCAATCACCATATATGAGTTAAACTTTCTGAAGTAATGTTTCACTAGCTGAAGTATATAGCCAGTCTGTCTCAAAGTACAGCAGCTAATATTTGCCAGCCAGTAGTTATTATTTTTCTAGGACAAGACACAAGACTGAAAAGGAACTCTGCACATGTTTATCTTGATTAATGGTGATTTTTATTGTGTAAAAAGCTTGTATCACACAATCTGATTGTAGCCATGCGAGTGGCGGTGATTGGCGCAGGCGTCATTGGCCTGTCTGTGGCTCAGAGCATTTACCAGCACTACCACGACAAAGTCCGTCCACTGGCCATAGAGGTCTACGCAGACGTCTTCACGCCGCTCACAACCAGCGACGGAGCGGCCGGGCTCTGGCAGCCATATCTCTATGATGAGGGCAACGTTCAGGAAACGTGAGCGTCATGGTAACATTCGTCATGGAAACATTCGTTTGAGTGTGAAAACGGCAGTAGGCCACAGATCTACTCTCTCTGCTTCACCCCTTTAACATAAGGCCTCGGGCTGGGATGTCGTCAAATGTTGCTGCAGTCTGCAGGATGGTAATTCCATAAAAGGATAGGCTTTGTCTTGGAGCAAATGTTACAGCGCCTTGGGATTTTTCAAGGAAAATTGAGAGCCAAGCAAAGACATGTTGGAATGTTGGCATGGTGAAAACAGGCTTAAAACCAGAGAGGAAGTTCAACGGGTTTGTGCACATGTGCTGTGAATTGTGAAGAGCATCTTTCCCACAGAGTTTCAGGATCTGCACTGCCAGGTGGTCTTGACTGGTGCCTGTGTAGAATCTGTTGGAAGTGATATCTGGGAACGTTCTGTCTTTTTCCAGGAAATGGAACAAAGACACATTCGACTACCTCTTGAACTTCCTCAACTCTCCCGAATCAGTTAAAATGGGGATATTCCTCCAGTCAGGCTACAACCTGTGTACTGAGCATGTACCGGTAAGACATACCGACATTTTGCATACAGTGTGTGCTTAATATCTGACCCTGTTGGTGATAAGCCCAGATACTACCACATATACTGCCACAGAAAGGACAAAATGCTACTAAACACACACCCACACACTCACACCACACACACCATTCCATCAGGGCTCCTTACAGATGATGAGTGATTAAACAAGTTTGAGTCATTGAATGGTGGTGTTTATTGATTTGCCTCAGAACTACAGGACATTGGTAGTGAAACAATGACTACAAAGTTAAAGTTTATGGGTAGTTATTTCTACTGTCATATCTCAGATGTATGCCCTTTCGAACCCATGCTGATTTCAGTGCTTTTATGACTTCAGTCTTGTTTTCAGGACATGAAATACATGCTCTGATTGGGTGTCATGGCTGCCCCTGCCTGTCAGTTATGTTACTGTTTTTGTGAACATGTGCTAGCTGTCTGTTGTATTCCCTCCTTGTGTTTTGTAACGCTGCCCTTTATCATTGGTTTCATGTTAAGTTGTGCGTATATTTGCCTCAGGTCAAGTGTTTCATTTAACTGATCTTTGTATCATATGTTGCGTGTACAGCCGAGTGTTCTTGCGCACGTTTGCCTAAAAACAAGAACAGTTTGTATGGTTTGTTTTTATTTCAACTATGTCTAACCTGTCGTTTAATGATGGTTATATTTCTGTCAGACTCACTAACAGTTTTGACCTGTACTTGTTCATACCACCCTTCTTTTGCATTCCCCTTTAAATCTCTCTCTTCTCAGTGTTTACGTTTGCCAATCGCGTCCTGACACCCACGTCATCACATTGGGTGAATGTGAAATTGTACTTTTTGGCCTGTTCAGACACTGTAGTTGTGTGTGCAGTATGTGTTAAGAATTGGTTCTATTGGAAGGTGAAGGTGAACCACTTTATTTGTAGACACATCATCAGTATCAATTCATCTCAACTTAATTAGAATCACTGTCCACATGCTTCCACTCACTATTTTGGATATGGCTGTTTTACAGGTGAATTGTACAGTTGTACAATTAAAGACTGTAGCACATGTGCAGTCTGTAACTGTAGTCCAAATCATTACATCTGTGTCTACATTCTTAATAGCTTTTGTGATGTATTCAACAGTTTTCTTAGTATTTTGTCGTGGTCTTCCAGGTCGTACGTTTCTACTGAGCTAGCCAGTGCTATCCAGTTTCATGAAAAATGTATGAATGCATATATCGTATCTCTTGTTATGTCACTGATGGATTTCTTTGCTCTGTTGTATATGAACCAGTGGTGGAATGTAGGAATGTTAGAAAGTCATTGTTGTAGTTGGTCACAATGTGTGATTGGACAGCCACCCTACCATCAACCAACCGCCTAGATTCAGACATCCGCTCATATCAATCTCTCCTTTCAAATTTCTCACTGGAAGTCACATCAGCAAAATCAGCCTACTACAGAAAGAAATTTGAATAATCTGCATCCAATCCACGCAAGCTATTCAGTATTTTTTCTTCTCTCCTTAACCCTCCCTCACCCCCTCCTCCATCCTCTCTCACTCCTTAACCCTCCCTCACCCCCTCCTCCATCCTCTCTCACTCCTTAACCCTCCCTCACCCTCTCCTCCCTCCTCTCTCACTCCTTAACCCTCCCTCACCCCCTCCTCCATCCTCTCTCACTCCTTAACCCTCCCTCACCCCCTCCTCCATCCTCTCTCACTCCTTAACCCTCCCTCACCCTCTCCTCCCTCCTCTCTCACTCCTTAACCCTCCCTCACCCCCTCCTCCATCCTCTCTCACTCCTTAACCCTCCCTCACCCCCTCCTCCATCCTCTCTCACTCCTTAACCCTCCCTCACCCCCTCCTCCATCCTCTCTCTCTCCTTAACCCTCCCTCACCCTCTCCTCCCTCCTCTCTCACTCCTTAACCCTCCCCCACCCCCTCCTCCATCCTCTCTCACTCCTTAACCCTCCCTCACCCCCTCCTCCATCCTCTCTCACTCCTTAACCCTCCCTCACCCCCTCCTCCATCCTCTCTTACTCCTTAACCCTCCCTCACCCCCTCCTCCATCCTCTCTCACTCCTTAACCCTCCCTCACCCCCTCCTCCATCCTCTCTCACTCCTTAACCCTCCCTCACCCCCTCCTCCATCCTCTCTCACTCCTTAACCCTCCCTCACCCTCTCCTCCATCCTCTCTCACTCCTGAGGATTTTGTCATCTTCTTTGAAGAGAAGATTGCAGCAGTCCATCAGTCCTTCTCCCCAGCTCCCACCCTTCCTACTAGTACCCCTAACCCAACACTCAACTCCTTGGATTTTTTCTCCACTCTCTCCTCAGACAAGATACATCAACTTCTGACTTCTAGCAATCCAACTACATGCCCACTGGATCCAATTCCTTCCACTCTTTTCCAGAATATGTCAAGAGATCTCCTTCCGTTCATCTCAGCAATCATCAACAACTCCTTAGTTTTGGGTCATGTACCTACCGTGTTCAAGATGGCAAGGGTGGTACCAATGCTGAAAAAAGCAACACTTGACACCTCTGACATGAACAACTACAGACCGGTATCACTTCTTTCTTTTCTATCAAAAACTCTGGAGCGAGCAGTCTATGACCAATTATCTCTCTTCCTCACCCAGAACCAACTCCATGATCCTAATCAGTCTGGCTTCAAACGGGCACACTCAACAAAAACTGCCCTTAAAGCAGTGACCGAGAAGCTCCATGCTGCCAAGGCTAACAAGCTATCATCATAATTCTTCTAGATCTTTCTGCAGCCTTTGACACGGTCAACCACATCCTCCTCTCTGTTCTTTCTAGCCTCGGTGTGACTGGCTCTGCTTGGAAATGGTTCCAGTCATATCTTGAAGACTGTTCCTATCAGGTAACATGGAGAGGATCTACATCCAATCCATGTAAACTTTCCACTGGAGTCGCCCAAGGCTCAGTCCTAGGCCCTCTTCTCTTCTCTTTATATACTCGTTCCCTTGGTGACATTATTTTGTCTCATGGCTTCTCTTATAATTGCTATGCTGATGACACCCAGCTAATTCTTTCCTTCCCTCATTCTGACACCCAGGTTTCTAGGCGTATCTTGGCATGCTTAGCAGATATTGCTTCATGGATGACTGCTCAACACTTGAAGCTCAACCCTAGCAAAACTGAGCTTCTGTACATTCCAGGAACCCCAAACCCACACAACGACCTCACAGTTTCCTTTGAGAACACCTTGTTAACACCATCAAAAACTGCTCGAAGCCTGGGTGTAACGTTGGACAACGAGTTGTCCTTCTCAAAACATGTTTCAAAACTGACCAGATCCTGCAGATTTCTCCTCTGCAACATACGAAGAATACGACCCTTCCTATCACAGGAAGCTACTCAAGTGCTCTAGTAATCTCTAAGCTGGACTACTGCAATTCCCTACTTGCAGGTCTTCCTCTATGGATCATCAGACCTCTACAACTAATTCAGAATGCTGGGGAGATTGAACGACTGGACTTCAGTCTCCCCAAGTTCTCACATGTGACTTCTCTGCTACGCTCTCTTCACTGGCTTCCAGTAGTGACACGCATCAGATATAAAACCTTGATGCTTGCTTCCAAAGCCAAAAATGGACTGGCCCCTCCCTACATGATGTCCATGGTCAAAAGCCGATCCGTACAGCAAACACTCAGAACCTCAAGCTTGGCTCGACTTGAAACTCCATGCTTAAAGTCTCATAGAAGACAAAGCTCCAGACTATTCTCCGTCCTGGCTCCAAGATGGTGGAACGATCTTCCATTAGCTGCTAGGACTGCAGAGTCTATTGCTGTCTTCAAGCGTAGACTGAAGACCCACCTGTTTGTTGAGTTCTTAACAGAGCACTAACTGAGCTGATACCACTTGCCATTGTTCTTAAATTGTATGTCTGTCTATGGTTATTTGTGCTTCTTTGCAAACATCTAACTTGCAAAACACTAGGTAATGACATTGACTCCTGTAGTTTATTAGTAGTCTGACTCAATGGTATCTTGAATTCTGGCTTATCCATACTATTACCTAGGATGAATTTTGTGATCAGATGCAAAGCACTTTGTAAGTCGCTCTGGATAAGAGCGTCTGCTAAATGCTGTAAATATAAATGTAAATATTAATGTCCACTCACTCCATATAAGCTGGAGTTGAATGTTGGAGGAATGTAAAGGAGAAGGTGTTTAGTGATGATAAAGTGATAAGATGAGGCTAGAAAGGGTCTCTGGGGTGGTGCAGCATTTTCATGGATGCTTGCTGTCAAGGAAACATTGACACACTTGAGAAAATAACAGGTGTCCATGCAAGACAGGCAGGGCAGGGTTAAGAAGAGAGGAGATGATGTTACGGAGCTTGCAGCCAGATTTTACTTGTAGAATGATCACACCAGAGGAAAGTTTTGCTAGATCATGAGAGGAGATCAGTGTCAACATGGGTTTTGTTAAACGTCCTTTCAGCTAATCTTAATTTTCTCCAGTTTCTGCGTAGTAACCCAGACAACCAAGGAGTTGGGCAAGAAGACTTTCTTGGCCTGGAAGATGGAGAACAGAGGAGGTCGGAGGATGAAGAAAGGAGAAACTATTGGTGGCAGATTCAAGTGCTAGAGAAGAACAAGAGTCTGTGTGGTGGGGATGAGAGGATGGAGGGAGGATGGAAGGAGAAATGGAGTGGAGGTTGTGGTGGTTGGGTATGAGTAGTGCATTTATGGAAATGGAGTGGAGAAATGAGAAGTTAAGGGCAGAGGAAACGTTTGCTGAAGACCAGGTCCAGAAGCATACTGAGCATTTGTGTGTATTGTGGTTCTGTCTGGTATGTTTCTTTCTTGTGGATTTGCCCTTTTGCACCTTTGCATGGCTCTGATCTGCAATTTTGATCTGGACTGGTTTTCACTGGTCTTGGATTCTGGTTTTGTGCCATCGCTACTGGTCTGGTTTTCGACACTTGGACTATTAGAGAACGCCTCTGTCAATAAACCCTTTTGTTGAAAGTCTGCATGCGTTTGCATTGTGCTATGCTGCAACAATCACACGCAAAGTAGTTCCATAGATGTATGATAGTTGCAGATGATGTCATTATGCCATGATGGTGTGAGAGATGAAGTCGTCCACAGGAGGACATGTGATGGTGTGAGAGATGGAGTGGTCCACAGGAGGACATGTGATGGTGTGTGCGATGGAGTGGTCCACAGGAGGACATGTGATGGTGTGAGAGATGGAGTGGTCCACAGGAGGACATGTGATGGTGTGAGAGATGGAGTGGTCCACAGCTGCCACAGGAGGACGTGCTGCAGTTGTTCGTCTTTGGCCTGAAATTGGACTATAAACAAAAGAACTGTGATTCCTAAATGGTTGAATTAAAACCCTTGTGTTAATTAACACCCTTGACTTAAACATGGTGGTAATGTCATCTAACATGCCAGAAAACATTGTAAGAACAGCAAAAACTATCACTATTCAATTAGTTATACGTTGTACTACTCAGCATTGATGTTCGTGACTCTCCCTCTGTAGGAACCCTCATTTAAAGACATTGTCCTGGGATTTCGTGAACTCACCCAGAGAGAGCTTGATATGTTTCCAGGATACAGGTATTGACACACACTAACATAATCTAACTAGCATTTAATTAAAATCCCCATTCCTTTCATAATAATTGTGACATTATCTCTAATCTGCAATGACCCTGCAGTAGTCGTCTGTGATTTAAAATAATGTTTATTGATAACCTATGAAGTTTGTCATGAAACATTTTAATGTTCCTTAATGTCATCCACTTCTCTAATGACATGTCCTTCTTAGATTTGGTTGGTTTAATACTGCTCTAATAGTGGAAGGAAAGACCTACCTGCCCTGGCTTATGACCTGGTGAGTGATTCCCTGAATACTACCCAGAACACCCTTGTCTATTTGATTTGCCTCACAGAAAAAAGTCATGGACAAAGCTACAAGATGCAGCCAGCACTACTTACAATACTATCTCTAGTACAAGAGAATTAGTATGAATGGTTTAAAAAGACCACTACAATACTATCTCTAGTACAAGAGAATTAGTATGAATGGTTTAAAAAGACCACTACAATACTATCTCTAGTACAAGATAATTAGTATGTATGGTTTAAAAAGAGCAGTGAATGGAATGACTAAAGTTTGTAGCACAATTCCACACCTGCTTTATGGACACCTATAAGGGAGTTGATATATTCCAGTATTACATTTCAAAATACATATTTTATTAATCTTTTAGAGTAGTGTGTGCTTGAAGATACAAACGGGTGCAGAAATGTCCTGTAAACATGACATAATTCTGGGGCATAATATTAGAATTAACTCTGAGTGCTGAATCGAATGGGTTCTTGAACTTCAGTGCTGGAGAGTCTTATTGGGTGTACAGTGAGGAACATAAGTATTTGAACACCCTGTGACTTTGCAAGTTCTCCCATTTAGTAGTCACGGAGTCGATGACCTGAAGAGAGCTGGCACCACTGTGGCTACTGTGGGTAATACACTAAGACCTCATAGTTTAATGTCATGCATGACACGGAAGGTCCTCCTGCTTAAATCAGCACACGTCCAGCCTCGTAAGTTCACCCATGACCATTTAGATGATCCAGAGGAGTCATGGGACCAAAATAGAACTTTTTGGAATGGGCCAAAATCCCTGCTGCAGTGTGTGCAAACCTGGTCAAAACTACAAACCAAGACTACTGTACCAAATATTAACATTGATTTTCACAGGTGTTCAAATACTTATTTGCAGCACTAGCACACATTGTTAAATAATCATATTTTGTGATTTCCATTTTTTTAAAAAGATTGTCTCTCACAGTGGACATGCACCTAAAGATGAAAATTTTAGACCCCTCCATGATTTCTAAGTGGGAGAACTTGCTAAGTGTTCAAATACTTATTTTCCTCACTGAAAAAAAAGACAGTTTTGTTTTTCAGTATATCTCAGCATATAAAAACAACTAACTGCTGTAAAAATCACTGACATGTCAAGTTTACCAGTATATTGTTTTATATAGGCAGATTATTCTACCTGCTTACAGGTGTCTGTCCAACTTTAATGACACCTTCTGTTTGCTTTTTCTCCTATGCAGGCTGACACAAAGAGGCATCACATTTCACCACAGGAAAATTAATTCATTTAAAGAGGTTAAGTATTTATCTTCACAGTTGTAATGGTAGATTATTTATATATGACTGTGCATATCGAAGATGTCCCTACTATCTTTAATTGCACTCTCTAGGAACCAGAGTCACTAGACAATCAACTGCACCTACGATGACCTTGTAATGCGTTAAAATGAATGTTTTGTCATGACCTTCCCAAGAGACAATCTCCACTAGATCTTAAATTCTCGGGACTCCCCTATCAGTGTCCAGTTCTGAAGAAGCCTTTCAAATTAGAGGTGAAACGTCTTCAAGAAATAAAACAAGAAATCCAGTTGCATTCAACTCAGGCCCATAAGACAACCATACATGGATGAGAACTTGCTATGAGGGTTATGAGATATCCCAGTATGCTTTGATGAATATGGATAAAAGCATAACACATCTCATTTTCACAATCTTTTTATACTGATCAAGTTTTATCAATAGGACTTGATTTGTTCAACTCTAAACCTATGCTAAGTGTGGAAGGCATAGTTTTTCCTGATTGGTGAATCTTTCTCCTGATGACACACAGTTGGCTGACGATGGTGCTGATGTCATCATCAACTGTTCTGGAGTCCGATCCGGTGAACTGCAACACGACCCTGAGCTCACTCCAGGGCGAGGGCAGATTATTAAGGTTCAGAGGTTATACAAGGTTACCCAAGGTTAGCATCATAGACACAGGTAGTTTCATAGTGTTTATTTTCTTTACTCATTAGGTGGATGCACCTTGGCTTAAGCACTGGATCCTGACACATGATTTCAAAAAGGGGGTTTACAGTTCACCTTATATCATCCCAGGGTATGCTTTCCTGTTATTACTTTAAACCCTATGATAGCTCATAGTAGTTACATAGCTGAAAGCTGGTAACCACCAACTAGCTGGTTTTGTATAATTCTACACACTAGTAGACTTGATACACTATTAAGAGGTTGGTAAAGATAAGATCACAAAGATTCTAAAGATTCCTTTAAGATCGATTCCACAGAGATAATGTACACTCACCGGCCACTTTATTAGGTACTCCTATCCAACTGCTCATTAACGCAAATGTCGAATCAGCCAATCACATGGCAGCAACTCAATGCATTTAGGCATGTAAACGTGGCCAAGACGATCTGCTGTAGTTCAAACAGAGCATCAGAATGGGGAAGAAAGGTGATTTAAGTGACTTTGAACGTTGCATAGTGGTTGGTGTAAGATAGGCTGTTCAGAAACTGCTGATCTACTGGGATTTTCACGCACAACCATCTCTGAGGTTTACAGAGAATGGTCTAAAAAATAGAAACTATCCAGTGAGTGGCAGTTCTGTGGGCACAAATGCCTTGTTGATGCCAGAGGTCAGAGGAGAATTGCCAGACTGGTTTGCCCAACATGTCGAACCTTGAGGTGGATGGGCTACAGCAGCAGAAGACCACACCAGGTGCCACTCCTGTCAACCAAGAACAGGAAACTGAGGCTACAATTCACACAAGCTCATCAAAATTGGACAATAGAAGATTGGAAAAATGTTGCCTGGTCTGATGAGTCTCGATTTCTGCTGTGACATTTGGATGGAAAGGTCAGAATTTGTCATCAACAACATTAAACGATGGATCCATCCTGCCTTGTATCAACAGTTCAGGCTGGTGCTGGTGGTGCACTGGTGTGGGGGATATTTTCCTTGCACACTTTGGGCCCATTAGTACCGATTGAGCATTGTTTGTGGGATTTGATGGAACCGGTGATTTGCATTGTGGATGTGCAGCCAATTTTATTCATTTATTTTTATTCTATTCTATTTTTATTATATTGCTGCTATTGGGGTAAAAACTGGGACCGTGGGTTCCAAATTTAGTTCCTCCTCGTACCACATGTGATGTGAATGACAATAAAGTCTCCTTGAATCCTTGAACCTGGTACTAGCATGGTGAACCTAATAAAGTGGCTGGTGAGTGTATTTGCTAAAAGAAATGATATACTATCCAGGCCTCATTTAATATTCAGGAGTCGTCTGGTGACCGTTGGCGGAGTTTTCCAGAAGGGAAACTGGAACCATTGGAACAATTCTACTGACCATCGGAAAATCTGGGAGGAAGCTTGTGAGCTGGAGCCCAGCCTGAAGGTCTGATCGTAGATTTGATGGGTGGAATGTATCGTCATAGATGACCTGTTGTGGTCAGAGGTTACAAAAAAGCTTAGACAATTCCATCTTTATTGGTTTCCAGGCTTTTGAAGGAATCAGTACATCAGAGACTATTATATGTACTTTAAACCTCAAGAATTTTTAACCAAATAAACCAGCAAACTAGCTTATGTTAACGAACATCTCCATTATACAACCCCTGGCAAAAATGGAGTCGCCGGTCTCCGAGGATGTTCCTTCTGGCATTTCAAATGGCAACTTTTCTGTTTTTAAGAAACGCTAAAAGAAACTAAGAAAAACAATTGTGTTAGCGATTAACAGTTAGATTTTTAGAACAAGCACAGGGAATCAATTATGGAATCACTCAATTCTGAGGAAAAAATTATGGAATCATGACAAACAAAATAACATGCCAACACATCACTATTACTTTGTTGCACCACCTCTGGCTTTTATAACTGCTTGCAGTCTCTGAGGTATTGACTTAATGAGTGACAAACAGTACTCTTAATCAATTTGGCTCCAGCTTTCGCTGTTGCCAGATCAGCTTTGCAGGCTGGAGTCTTGTCATGGACCATTTTCTTCCACCACAGATTTTCAATTGGATTGAAATCCGGACTGTTTGCAGGCCATGACATTGACCTTATGTGTCTTTCTTCAAGGAATGTTTTCACAGTTTTTGCTCTATGGTGAGATGCATTATCATCTTGAAAAATGATTTCATCATCCCCATATATCCTTTCAATTGATGGGATTTTAAAAAAGTGTCCAAAATGTCATTGTGAACCTGTGCATTTATTGAAGATGTAATGACAGCCATATCCCCAGTGCCTTTTACGTGACATGCAGCTCATAGCATCAATGACTGTGGAAATTTGCACGTTTTCTTCAGTCATCTGCATAAATCTCATTGGAACGGCACCAAACAACTTCCAGCATCATGCAATGCAGATTCGAGATTCATCACTGAATTACTTTCATCCAGTCATCCACAGTCCACAACTGCCTTTCCTTAGCTCATTGTAACCTTGTGGTTTTCTGTTTAGGTGTTAGTGATGGTTTCTTTTAGCTTTTCTGTATGTAAATCCCATTTCCTTTAGGCGGTTTCTTACAGTTCGGTCACAGACGTTGACTCCAGTTTCCTCCCATTTGTTCCTCATTTGTTTTGTTGTACATTTTCTGTTTTTGAGTCATATTGCTTTAAGTTTTCTGTCTTGATGCTTTGATGTCTTCCTTGCTGTACCAGTATGCTTACCTTTAACCACCTTCCCATGTTGTTAGTACTTGGTCCAGGTTTTACACACAGCTGACTGTGAACAACCAACACCTTGTGATAATCCTCTTCTTTGTTTCAATCCACATCTTTCGTGTTGGAGCCATGATTCATGTCAGTCCACTTGTTGCAACAGCTCTCCAGGGTGTGATCTCCTTTTTACCTGCGTACTAACGAGCAGCTTTAATCTGATGCAGGTGTTAATGATTGTAATGAAAATTAGCAGGATGATTTCATAATTTTTTCCTCAGAATTGAGTGATTCCATAATTTATTCCCTGTGCTTGTTCTAAAAATCTAATTGTTACTGGCTACCAAAATTATTTTCTTGATTTCTTTTAGTATTTCTTAAAGCCAGAAAGTTGCCATTTGAAATGCCTTTAGTTTTTTTTGTCATGTCTGTGATCTGCTTTTTTCTACAAAATTAAACACCTGAAGGAACATCTTCAGTGACTGGTGACTCCAGCATTTTTGCCAGGGGTTGTACATAGTCAGCCACATTGTACAGCGTGCTGAGAAAGTCTCTTTTATGAAATCCTCTTCAAGGTTCTGAACAATTAGAATAAATTCAAACTTGCTTTGTAAGCGGTCTCTCTCTATCTCAGTATGCACGGATTGTGGAGGATTGGACTGGTTTGCGGCCTGTACGCAGTAAGGTGAGGTTGGAGAGGGAGACCATGCGGTCTGGAGCAAAGACGTTTGAGGTGAGGTCTGAGCACATCACACACTCGACACTGAAGATAACTTTACATTGTTAACATATTACAACTCCTTGGTTTCAACCTGATGTTACCATGTATGTGGTGACACATTTATGATTCAATAAAAATCCAACTGCATTTTGAAAGTGATTCTGCATTCAGTATGGATCTGATCGAAATTATCAATATTCACGTAAATCAAGTCAATAAAGTGCTTGATAACTAGCTAACTAGCCAAGTTTAGATAAACCCATTTTCAGCAAATTATAAGGTTGTACATCAGACGTTTTATTTGTTTTTTACTGATTGTTATAAAGAAGTAAGAAAGAAATAATCATATTGCATTTGCATTGGAAATTTAGATCTTTTCATCTAATGACAATGTGGAGCCATCTAAATGCATGTTAGTTTCACTGTGTTAGTTTCACTGTGTTAATGGCTTTATAGCTGAGCAGTGGTTTTCATCTTCATCGCTTCTCTTTTGATAGCCGTCTTTACTTTTCAGGTCATCCATAACTACGGCCATGGAGGTTACGGTCTGACCATCCATCGCGGCTGTGCGGAGGAGAGCGCCAGGCTCTTCGGAGAGATCCTGCAGCAGGAAGCCAAGACCAAATCTCGACTCTAATCCAGGCCTTAATCCAGGCCTTATTACAGAAGTTAACTGTGACTGCAAGCTGTTGGAAAGAAAAATAAGAGTTTGCAGCAACATTGTCATTTTAAAGACTAATTCTACATTTTAGCCATCCTAATCATGTGTTTGAAAATACCTACTCATTTTTTTAATAGGCATGTGTTCAAATGACATACTGCAATGATAATGCAACACAGAATTAAAACAACACAAGTGTTTCCTTTTGTTGAAATAGTTTATTGTAGATGCATGTGTCGATCCACTGTGATGTTGGAGATCTGTACAAACTTAACACTAAATTGAGAAGGCAGGCCTGAAATACATACACACACACACACACACACACAGGGGCGCAGATGGCACTGGGGACGGGGGGGACATGTCCCCTCCAGATTTATATTGACCCCATCCGAAATCTAGCATCTACAAGCATAAACGTATATATTGTACAGCTTGGTCCCCCTCACTTCAGAATTTCCATCTGCGCCGATGCGCACACACACACACACACACACACACTGCACAAGGGGTGGTCAAATCTGTCATCTAACGAGGTAATCCAACAAGATAAAGTAATTGCTAGTAATCCAGGTGATTTTCAGCTCGTATACTGAATTTGCTGAACTCAAATGACACCGAACACATGGACTCCTAATCACGCACAGCTTCGCACTTTACCCTGACCTTTAAATCGGCACGGCGACGAACCTTAGGCCCAGAACTGAAGCTCCTCTACAGGTCAAATTGACACTGACGGCGATGAACGAAGTGCACCACATCACAGTACCCTGGGATGGACCCACTGTACACATCCCAGGGTACACCACATCACAGTACCCTGGGATGGACCCACTGTGTACAGGCCTACTGCCTGAATGTATTCACGGAGTGTTTAATGCAATGTTAGCTTTAATCCTTAATAAACAGTTAAGAACTGTGTATCATATTAAAAATCTCCTGTAGGCTACTATATTCCTGTATTATATGCATAAATAAAACAATAAATATTCCTTAATTAAACTGGGCAGTGTTTTACAACATGCTAATATATAAAAATATATATATACTTTGCTTTGACTTAGCTGAAGCCATCACTTTCTGTGGCGTTTTCAAAGGGTATGCTTAAGCAATGACTAGTGTGCGTTCATATTCAATACGTTACTGAATGTCTGGGTGTCTGATCACTGATGGTGGACCAGGCGGGTCCATGAGATGACAGCTGCGGTCTGAGTGGCGGATATAACAGCTGATCACAACACGCTTCACGCCGTTTAACAGCCCATGGAAGCAAACGAAACGGTGGGCGCACAACAAGGTTTGCTAGGCATTCGTGAGAGGCCGTCGTTTTTTTTGTTTTGTTTTGTGTTGTTTGGCCAGGTGCGGTAAGGCTCTTTCAGGTAGGTAGATAAACTCGACATTTTACACACAGTCTCATTCATTTATGTCCCAGCAGGTTCACTACACATTAATTCATTTACACATCCTTCCATCTAAATGAACTCTCCTGCAAAAAAAAGGTGATAACATGAGTTGGCCATTTGACCTAACAGGAACTACCTACTGTTCACAGAGAGCCATTTAAAACAACAATGGGGGAGTTATGACTGAGTCACCTTATCCTGTCTGGCTGTGACTCGGTTTCTTAGACCCTGTTACACATTAATTCAACCCCTCCCTCCATCTTGATCAATGGTGAATGCATGATAATGAGGAGTTAGCAAAATGTTAGCAAAACCTTGTTTGCTGGTCCCTACTAGCCTTCTTTCAAAATGCTAGGTTTTTTGGTGAAGTATTCCTTTAAAGGTGAATATTGTCATCACTGGGTGGCTGTGAACTCAGGCGGTTGTAATACTAACACAGATGGAGTGTTGCCAAGGTGTGATTTAGTCTGCACCATTCTCACACACTGGACCAGTGTAGAAGAGGCCACCCACGCCCCATCACTGACCGTCTGAAATGGATCTGTGCTCTGCCCCACAATCATGACTAATGACACAGTCTTTGCTGACTGACTCAATTTTCTTCACACATACTTCAAACCACAAGATAAAAATCTCATATCTTTTTCTCCTCCCTCTGCTCTCTCTTGCGGTCTCTCTCTCGTCTCACTGTCTCTCTCCCTCTCCTGTCTCATTCTCTCAGTTCTCTCTCAGTGTCTTTCTCTCTCTCTTCTAACCACCCTTATCCACTCCACCCTCTCTCTCTCTATGTCCTCTGTGCTCCACCCGCCTCAGTCTTGTGATCCGGTGCTGGAGCGGGGGCTGATGTCCGGGCTGGGGCTGGCGGGACGCCCCTTCATCTCCTGACCCCACTCCCCCCTGTGGCTGGACTCCTGCAGGCCACGCCCGGTGGTCTCGATGGGCAGTGCGCAGGACGCCACGGCCGCCAGCAGACAGCAGCAGCAGTACACCGACAGCGTCAGGTACACAGACGACTCCAGCATCACCTGGGGGGCGTAGCGGACGAACGATAGGCTCGGTAAATACCACTCCTGCTCCATGTTTGCCAGAGCTACTAACTGTTAGGGGATGGATGGAGGGATGGATGGAGGGATGGAGTCTGTCGGGCAGTTTTCAATAATTAAACAGCTAGTAAAATCCCACAAACACAAAGTGAGTTACGCCAACGACTGCGGCTAATCTGACACGTGAGCTCTAGATTATTCCAACACTTTTTCCTTTAGAATGAAATTAACCACTGGTTCAACAGCACATTCTGAGATTAGTATAATAGCAAATATTTTGATTTTATATCTAAAAATAACTGAGCAAGAAAAGCATCGACTTCTCATTCGATGAGAAGTCACTGCTGAACCTCATGCTTGAGTCAGAGCATTAGAGCAGCTTTTATTCGATTATCCAGGACGACCTTTACTGAAATGGAGCCGCATGCTGTCAATCGATCGTCTAGCTCACAGAATTATTTACATTTGTGAGTGGGGACGGGGGTCTACAGCACCTGGGCTACAAAGGGCGTGATCAGGGCTCCGACACGCGCCATGCCACTACTGGTCCCCAGACCGAGGGCTCTTGTTGCCGTGGGATACACCTGGGGAGTGATGAAGTGAGAAATTTACCTTACATTAAGCATTTACATTTACAATTACATTTCCTAGTAAGAAATTCCACTTAGCCAGAATTCAAACTACAGATAAACATGGTGTAATATAAGTCAGGGCTCTGTTAGTATGGTGAGTTCAGCTGTAGACTGCAGGTTGTGAGAGGGAACTCTCACCTCTGGTGTATAAACATACGCTGCCTGAAAGCCTCCAGCGATGAACGCTCTCGCAATGAAGATCAGAATGGTTAAAGACGTCCTGCAACAGAGATCAGCACAGAATGGTTAAAGATGGGGGGTGAGTGGTTGGTGGTCGGGGGGTTAGTGGTTGGAGGTTGGGGCCAAGTAGTTGAAGGTTGGAGGGTGAGTGGTTGGAGGTTGGGGGGTTGGAGGGTTAGTGGTTGGAGGTTGGAGGGTTAGTGGTTGGAGGTGAGTGGTTGGAGGTTGGGGGGGTGAGTGGTTGGAGGTTGGGGCCAAGTAGTTGAAGGTTGGAGGGTGAGTGGTTGGAGGTTGGAGGTGAGTGGTTAGTGGTTGGAGGTCGGGGGTTAGTGGTTGGAGGTCGGGGGGTTAGTGGTTGGAGGTGAGTGGTTGGAGGTCGGGGGGTTAGTGGTTGGAGGTGAGTGGTTGGAGGTGAGTGGTTGGAGGTGAGTGGATGGAGGTGAGTGGATGGAGGTGAGTGGATGGAGGTGAGTGGTTGGAGGTTGGAGGTCGGGGGGTTAGTGGTTGGAGGTGAATGGATGGAGGTTGGGGGGTGAGTGGTTGGAGGTGAGTGGTTAGTGGTTGGAGGTCGGGGGGTTAGTGGTTGGAGGTGAGTGGATGGAGGTTGGGGGGTGAGTGGTTGGAGGTGAGTGGTTAGTGGTTGGAGGTCGGGGGGTTAGTGGTTGGAGGTGAGTGGTTGGAGGTTGGGGGGTGAGTGGTTGGAGGTGAGTGGATGGAGGTTGGGGGGTGAGTGGTTGGAGGTGAGTGAATGGAGGTTGGGGGGTTGGAGGTGAGTGGTTGGAGGTTGGAGGTGTGTGGTTGGAGGTTGGGGGGTTGGAGGATTAGTGGTTGGAGGTTGGGGGGGGGGTTAGTGGTTGGAGGTGAGAGGTTGGAGGTTGGGGGGGGTTAGTGGTTGGAGGTGAGAGGTTGGAGGTTGGGGGGTGAGTAGATGAAGGTTGGGGGGTTGGAGGTGAGTGGTTGGAGGTTGGGGGGTTAGAGGTTAGAGGTTGGGGGGTGAGTAGATGGAGGTTGGGGTGAATAGTTGTAAGTTGGGGTGAATGGTTGGAGTTTGAGTGTGAGTAGTTGGAGGTTGGGTGTGAGTAGTTGGAGGTTGGGGGGTTAGTGAGTGTGGGGTGAGTATGGGATGAGTGATGGATTAATGTGGGGTGAGTGTGGGATGAGCACTCCCTCTGTACCTGCCCACGCAGGCGTAGAGTGGCACGATGCAGATGGAGAAGACAAGGAAACACAGTGCCATTGTCTTCTTCCTGCCCAGCCTGTCAATAGCCCACAGGGTGACCAGGAGACCTGCAGTGACCAGCAAACATCTTTCAGTGGCTGTTGGATACTGTGGATATCTGGGGTCACGGGGCTGAGCCAGTGACCTTACCTGGGAATTCAGAGAGCGTGGTCCACAGCAGGTCTTTGTAGTCGTTCGTGCTGAGATACTTACACTCCAGATTACATCTTGGCTCTGTCTTACTACCTTTGGCCTCTAGAGGGAGACAAAACGTCTCATTTGACTAATTTTGATGTTGCTCATTTGTCTAGTTATAAAAAACCAATTAAAAAGACTGATAACAATAAACAACATAAAAAATTGCAGAAATATGAATTAATTAATTAAGAGCAGATATGTATGACAATGCATCAGGTGTCAATCACATGACTCACCTCCGCAGGCCCCGCCCTCCTGAAAAAGCTCTGTGGTCAGAAGTACGAGTCCATAGTAGGAGAAGGCATTGGAGAACCTGGAGCACAGAAGAACACCTCAGTGTTCAGGGCTCCCCGTGTATGGGCACTGAGAACTGTAGCTGAAGGCCTGGTATGTACAACACCACCGAGTGAGGAAGATGAAGGTATTAGTGTGGAGTTACAGTGCCCTCCATAATTATTGGCACCCCTGGTTAAGATGTGTTCTTTAGCTTCTAATAAATTAAATTGTTATTGTGGAAACATACTCTTGCACTGACAATTGTAGAAAAATGTAACCTTTAACTCAAGTGAAGTTTAAGGGGGAAAATAAAATCCCTAACAATTCGTTAGGAAATAAATGTAATTAAAGAATTTCTGTCACTTCTACAGTAGTTCACGAAGTTAATCAGCGTATGTAGGAACATTTAATTATCAATTTACAACTTCCTGTTTCCCTGGGGTATAATTATGACGTGACACAGAGGCCATTTCTCTTCAACATGGGAAAGAAACATAGCATTCAAGTAAGGCAGATGTGTGTTGACCTTCACAAGTCAGGCAATGGCTACAAGAAAATAGCCACTCGCCTACACCTGTCCATATCTACTGTCAGAGGAATTATTAACAAGTTTAAAACAACTGGGACAGTGGTAAACAAGTCTGGACGAGGACGCAAGTTTATTTTGCCACCACGCACAGTGAGGAGGATGATAAGAGAAATAAAAAGTTCTCCAAAGCTAACTGTTACAGAACTGCAACAAATGGTAGCATCTTGGGGTCACGAAGTCTCCAAAACAACCATCAGGCGCTATCTACACGCCAACAAGCTGTTTGGGAGGCATGCACGGAAAAAACCTTTTCTCACTCTCAATCATAAACGAAAACGTTTGGAGTTTGCTAAGCAGTACTGGAACTTCAACTGGGACCGTGTGCTTTGGTCAGATGAAACAAAGATAGAGCTTTTTGGTAACAAATGCTGTAAGTGGGTCTGGCGTAACACAAGAGCTGAGTATGCAGAAAAGCACCTCATGCCCACTGTGAAATACGAGGGAGGATCAGTGATGCTGTGGGCCTGCTTCTCTTCCAAAGGCCCAGGGAACCTTGTTAGGGTGCATGGCATAATGAATGCTTTGAAATACCAGGACATTTTAAAACAAAATCTGGTGGCTTCTGCCCGAAAGCTGAAGATGGGTCGTCACTGGGTCTTTCAGCAAGATAATGACCCTAAACATATGGCAAGATCTACACAGAAATGGTTGACCACACACGGAATCAAGCTCCTCCCATGGCCATCTCCAGGGCCGGCCCTTCCATTAGGCGATATAGGCAAATGCTAGGGGCGCCGGCTGTCCAGGGGGGGCGCTCGCGTGCATGCGTTATTTATTTATTCATTTACAAATGAACAATTTATAAATATGAAAACAAGCAAAGTCCACATAATCACAACTTCATTGTTTAATAATATTAGTCAAATTAATAATTATAATAGCACACGATACCCATCACCCGCACAGCCCCCTCCCCCCGCTCGCTCTGCACACATCGTTACTGTTTCTCTGTGGGGGAAAATCTACGCCACAGAATGAGTGTCATCTCTCCAGAAAGATGCCAAAAAGACCGAAGTTCTCTGGTGCCCAGGGGAGAAAAATGAGAAAAGAGGAGGAAGAAGCCAAAGGTAATATAATATGGTGAATTACACTATACTGTATGTTGTACTGGAAGGGTGCTTCGTTTTAATATGAGAATGCATGTTGATGTGTTTCCATCTTTGGCGGAGAATTTTTATAAGCAGATCTTACACACTGACTCATATAGGTTTGCTGGCTCTCCCTTTTAATTTGAAACAAGTCCAAAATGCTGCCAATCTGTAGCAGTGGTGTTTTTCTTTTAAACCAGTTCACTTGACTCATAACTAACACTCATCGTCATTGTGGCTTTTTCCCCTCTGTATGATCCTAGTGAAAACCGCCACTCCATAACCAATCAGTGTTCTCTAACTGCTGACCCCTCCCACAGATCTTTTTAATGAATGCGCCAAATTTTCCAAAGTACAGATTTGGCATGTTGCGTCACGTCACATGGTTAATATACTGCCACAATTTTACAATACTGTCATCATACTGCCCAATCCTAGTAGGTGCTATTATTCGCTTAGCTCAGCAAGTTTTTAAAATAAATATATAATAAAACACACCTATACTCTCTGTTCCTTTCAGATGCACTTTTGAAATACTTAAATCCTGTTTCTACACATCCTGGGCAACCAGAAGACACATTCTCAACCTTATCACCTTCCAGTGAAGCAGCATTATACCATCATATCCCTCCTCCTCAGTACACCAATATTTATTTATTATTAATATTTAAAAGTTGTTCTCTGCACTACTTTATAGTTTTAAAATATTTTTTGGGCAATATATTTATTGTTATACTGTAATACTTATAATTCATTTGGTTTTTATTTGTTTCTTTAATACTGATTTTACTGTTGTTTTCATTCCAA